>NC_057800.1:465466764-465470578 GCF_018294505.1 Triticum aestivum
TGAACAGTTCCTGGTGGGGGTGGATGAACAGGACGCCGTCGTGTTGCCTCTGGATGAACAGGACCCCGATCGATCGAGCCGGTTGGGGCTGGATGAACAGGACCCCGTGGAGGGCTGGATGAACAAGACCACCCCATGGAGGGCAGGATGAACAGTAGACAGTGGAGGGCAGGATGAACAGTAGCCCGTGGAGGGGTGGTTGAACAGGAGCCCGTGGAGAGGGCTGGTTGAACAGTAGCCGGTGGAGTAGCGCGCGGTGGAGGCTGGATGAACAGGAGCCCGTGGATGAACAGTCGCAGGTGGAGGATGGAGGAGGTCGACGGTGGATGAATAATAGCTCGTGGAGGCTGGAGGGGGTCGATGGTGGAGATGAACAGTATCCCGTGGAGCCCCGTTTTGCGGTACGCCACACCCCTCCCGATGAACAGGACCCCCGTTTCGACCGTAGCACTCCGACACAAGTCCGTTTCCTCCGTTTTGCGGTACGCCACACCCCTCCTGATGAATAGGACCCCCGTTTCGACCATAGGAGGTCCGTTTCCTCCGTTTTGCGGTACGCCAAATCCCTCCCGATCAACAGGATCCCGTTTCGAATGTGGCCGGTCGAACACAAGGCCGTTTCCTCTTTTCTGCGGTACGCCAGGCCTCGTTTCCATCGCCTGTTCCGTCCAAGCCCTCCCGATGAACACGATGCATTTCGTTGCCTCTCCATGAACACGACGCATTCCGTTGCCTCCCCATGAACACGAAGATGACGTTGTTTCTCCGTTCCTACCCAGCCATGTACACGAGCCCTGGCCGTACGTATGCGCGAGTAGGCGTTCGAGACCCCGCCTGTATGTACACATATGTGGCCGTATTTTCTTTCTTGCACCCTGGCCTCTGTGCGTACGTGTACATGCTACGTGCGTGCCTCTACTACGACACGTGCGCGCCTCTACATCCACCAGTATATATGTACGTACACGTTCGCGACCAAAATGACAATGCTACGTACGCTTCGACCAGGTGGGTCCCAACTGTCAGGAACTTCCTTGCGTGCGAAGATGTAGCTGGTGGGTCCCAACAGTCATGGGGGAAACTTTTTTCATGAAATACAGTGGCCCGTCCGGTGGGTTCCCGCTGACAGGTGGAGGAATAATTATTTTGCACGTAATAAGGAGGCACTTCCTTGCTGCGGCCGTGGACCCAGCTGTCATCCTCTCCACGTACAGTCCACGTCTGATAGAAAACGTTCCTTGACCACATTGACCATGCCGCGCCGAGAGCACCAGGGCGTTGGACGATAGCGAGGCCTAGGAAGGGGACGACGCGGAGTCGGGGAAGACGCGACAGTGGATACCCACGCGTAGAGGAGTACGAGGGTTCAGTAGTTTGCTGCGGTGTGAGGCTGCCGTGGCCGCAGAATAACAGGGGGTGTGGGTGAGTAGAGGGATGGCCTGGCCAGCGGTGGGAGTAGTAGGGGGCAGTGAGGCCTCCGCTGCATCGCAGCCGGCCACGGGAGGCAGGAGCACGAGGCACGACCGGCGCTGGTTTGGGCGGCTGGAGCAAGAAGACCAGAGGTTGAAGAAGCACTACGACCGTTGGATGGACATTGTACGGTCACTGGAGCTAGAATCGTGCATATTGACTAAGTTGACAAAGCCCTCCGTCCCCGTCAACTTAGCAGGCCCACAAGTCAGTCTCCCACCAAGGTGGGTCCCAGCTAGCAGGGGGTATTCATTTTTTGTGCGTAGTAAGGAGGCATTTCTGGTGGGTCCGAGCTCACAGCAGGGGGAATGTTTTTTTCGCGAAATACGGTGGCCCGTCGGGTGGGTCCCAGCAGTCAGGGGCAAACGTTTTTTTCATGATATACTGGTGGGCGTCCGGTGGGTCCCTGCTGTCAGGTGGAGGAATAATTATTTTCCACGTAATAAGGAGGCACTTCCTTGCGGCTGCCGTGGACCCAGCTGTCAGCCTCTCCATGTACAGTATTCTTCCGATGGAATTCGGTTGTTGACCACATTGACCATGCCGCGCCGACAGCACCACGGCGGTGGACGGTGGCGAGGCCTAGGAAGGGGACGACGCGGAGCTGGGGAAGACGCGGCAGTGGATGCCCACGCGGAGAGGAGTACAAGGGTTCACTGGTTCAGCTGCGCTGCCGTCGCCGCAGAATAACATGGGGTGTGGGTGAGTGGAGTGGAGGAATGGCCTGGCCAGCGGTGGGAGTAGTATGGGGGCGGTGAGGCCTCCACGGCAGCACAGCCGGCCACGGGAGGCAGGAGCAGGCGGCACGACCGGCGCTGCTTTGGGCGGCTGGAGCAAGAAGACCAGAGGTTGAAGAAGCACTACGATCGTTGGATGGACATCGTATGGTCAGTCGAGCTAGAATCGTGCATATTGACTAAGTTGACAAAGCCCTTCATCCCCGTCAACTTAGTAGCCCCACTATACTGGGTCCCAGCTAGCAGGGGGTGTGTTCATTTTTTGTGCGTAATAAGGAGGCACTTCCTTGCATGCGAAGATATAGCTGGTGGGTCCGAGCTGTCAGCGGCGGTAACATTTTTATCACAAAATACAAAGGCCGTTTCGGTGGGTCCCAGATGTCAGGTGGAGGAAATCATTATTTTGCGCATAGTAAGGAGGCATTTCCTTGCGTGCGGCCATGGACCCAACTGCCAGCCTCTCCATGTACAGTCCACTTCAGATGCATGTCGGTCGTTGACCATGCTGACCACGCCACGCCGAGAGCACCAGGGCGGTGGACGGCGGCGAGGCCTAGGAAGGG
Source organism: Triticum aestivum (assembly GCF_018294505.1). Taxonomy (NCBI): domain Eukaryota; kingdom Viridiplantae; phylum Streptophyta; class Magnoliopsida; order Poales; family Poaceae; genus Triticum; species Triticum aestivum. The sequence goes on from NC_057800.1 coordinate 465,469,535, forward strand.
AACGACACGGAGGCAGGGAAGACTCGGCCGTTGTTTTTGTTTCCCACGCGGAGGGGCGTACGACTGTATGAGGGTTTACTAGTTCGTCTGCCGTCGCCGAAGAATAACAGCAGGTGTGGGTGAGTAGAGGGATGGCTAGGCCAACGATGGGAGTACGGTGGGGCGATGAGGCCTGCGCGGCAGCACAGCTGGCCGCAGGGAGGAGGGAGCAGGCAGTCCCACCAGCGCTTGTTTGAGCGGTTGGAGTAGGAAGAGCAGAGATTGAAGAAGCACAACAGCCATTGGATGGACATCCAACAGTATACAGGCCATCTGTGGAAAGCCTCAAATCTGTGGAAAACAGCATACATCCCATCTGCCATTATTTCAAATAATTTATAGCCCATTTGCTAATTCTTACGGGTTTTTTTGGAGCCCATATTCTTTATGTTAGCATTACAGCCCATATTGTGGCCACGGTTAAAAAATTATACGAAATTTTGCATATGTCGGTGCGGTCTGAACTGTTTTTAATCCCGAAATTTTGAGTCACATTCAGACTGATTTTAAAAATAAATGTATATCAATATAAAATCCAATAAATTGTCCACGCATAAAAATCAATGCAATTTAAAATCTCGAAATGAAAAAAAGATATTTGAAAATAATTTTCGATTTGATGTGTTTTAAAAATGTACGGCCCATTTCTCATTACTGATAGGCCATTTTCTCGGCCAGCCCAATGAAGCTCTCCTCGTCTTGAAAGATTTGCAGCCCAACAGGCCTGATAAAGCGACTTACTTGACAAATCACAAAAGAACTGGGCTAGCCATTTTCAGAAAGAAAAAAAACTACTGGGCTGGTCTGTGGTAAACATAAAAGAAAACGAGGCGTTGGGCTCTAACTGAACCCGAGTGATTGCACTGCAGGCTACGCGTTACTGAACCCGAGCGATCGATCGATGGCTATTAACTGAACCCGATCGAGCAATTCCTTCGCTACTGCTACTAACTGAAGCTGATCGATGCTGCCTCTGGGATGAACAGTGAACGTTGCGAGGGGGGG
>NC_057800.1:465471003-465550626 GCF_018294505.1 Triticum aestivum
GGGTGGTTGAATAGGACCCCGTGGTGTGGAGGGCTGGATGAACAGTAGACGGTGGAGGGGTGGTTGAACAGTAGCCGGTGGAGTAGCGCGCGGTGGAGGCTGGATGAACAGGAGCCCGTGGATGAACAGTCGCAGGTGGAGGCTGGAGGAGGTCGACGGTGGATGAACAGTAGCTAGTGGAGGCTGGAGGGGGTCGACGGTGGAGATGAATAGTATCCCGTGGAGTCCCGTTTTGCGGTACGCCACACCCCTCCCGATGAACAGGACCCCCGTTTTGACCGTAGCGCTCCAACACAAGTCCGTTTCGTCCGTTTTGCGGTACGCCACACCCCTCCCGATCAACAGGACCCCCATTTCAATCGTAGGAGGTCCGTTTCCTCCGTTTTGTGGTACGCCAGACACCTCCCGATGAACAGGATCCCGTTTCGAACGTGGCCGGTTGAACACAAGGCCGTTTCCTCCGTTCTGTGGTACGCCAGGCCTCATTTCCATCGCCTGTTCCGTCCAAGCCCTCCCGATGAACACAACGCATTCCGTTGCCTTCCCATGAACACGACGCATTCCGTTGCCTCCCCATGAACACGACGACGACGCTGTTTCTCCGTTCCGACCCAGCCATGTACACCAGCCCTGGCCGTACGTATGCGCGAGTAGGCGTTCGAGACCCCGCCCGTATGTACACATATGTGGCCGTATTTTCTTTCTTGCACCCTGGCCGCTGTACATACGTGTACATGCTACGTGCGCGCCTCTACTATGACACGTGCATGCCTCTACATCGACCAGTATATATGTACGTACACGTTCGCGACCAGAATGACAACGCTACATACGCTTCGACCAGGTGGGTCCCGACTGTCAGGAACTTCCTTGCGCGCGAAGATGTAGCTGGTGGGTCCAGCAGTCAGGGGGGCGAATCATTTTGTTTTTTTGCCCGGGTGCATTTCCTTGCGTGCGAAGGTGTAGCTGGTGGGTCCCAGTAGTCAGGGGGGAAACAATTTTTCGCGAAATACGGTGGCCCGTCCGGTGGGTCCCCGCTGTCAGGTGGAGGAATAATTATTTTGCACATAATAAGGAGGCACTTCCTTGATGCGGCCGTGGACCCAGCTGTCAGCCTCTCCACGTACAGTCCACATCCGATGGAAGTCGTTCCTTGACCACGTTGATCATGCCGCGCCGAGAGCACCAGGGCGGTGGACGACAACGAGGCCTAGGAAGGGGACGACAGGGAGCCAGGGAAGACGCGGCAGTGGAAGCTCGTGCGGACAAGAGTACGAGGGTTCACTGGTTCGGCTGCGGTGTGAGGTTTCCGTCGCTGCAGGGCCTGGCCAGTGGTGGTAATAGTAGGGGGCGGTGAGGCCTCCACGACAACATAGCCGGCCACGGGAGGCAGGAGCATGCGGCACGACCGGCGCTGCTTTGGGCGGCTGGAGCAAGAAGACCAGAGGTTGAAGAAGCACTACGACCGTTGGATGGACATCGTACGGTCACTGGAGATAGAATCGTTCATATTGACTAAAGTTGACAAAGGCCCCCGTCCCAGTCAACTTAGTAGGCCCACAAGTCAGCCTCCCACCATCGTGGGTCCCAGCTAGCAGGGGGAGTATTCATTTTTTGTGCATAATAAGGAGGCACTTTCGGTGGGTCCGAGCTGACAGTGGGGGAATATTTTTTCGCGAAATATGTTGGCCCGTCCGGTGGGTCCGAGCAGTCAGGGGGGAAACATTTTTTCGAGAAATAAGGTGGCCCGTCCGGTGGGTCCCTGTTGTAAGGTGGAGGAATAATTATTTTGCGCGTAATAAGGAGGCACTTCCTTGCGGTCGCCTGGACCCAGCTGTCAGCCTCTCCACATACAGTACTCTTCCGATGGAAGTCGGTCGTTGACCATGTTGACCACGCCGCGCTGAGAGCACCAGGGCGGTGGTCTGGACGACGGCGAGGCCTAGCAAGGGGACGACGCGGAGCCGGGGAAGACGCAGCAGTGGAAGCTCGTGCGGAGAGGAGTACGAGGGTTCACTGGTTCGGCTGCGGTGTGAGGCTGCCATCGTCGCAGAATAACATGGGGTGTGGGTGAGTGGAGGGATGGCCTGGCCAGCGGTGGGAGTAGTATGGGGGCGGTGAGGCCTCCGCGGCAGCACAGCCGACCACGGGAGGCAGGAGCAGGCGGCACGACCGGCGCTGCTTTGGGCGGCTGGAGCAAGAAGACCAGAGGTTGAAGAAGCACTACGGCCATTGGATGGACATCGTACGGTCACTGAAGCTAGAAACGTTTATTGTTGACTAAGTTGACAAAGCCCTTGGTACGCTCCAACTTAGTAGGCCCACAGGTCAGCCTCTAAAACGGTGCGCCCTAGATGTCAGGGGGAGGAATCGTTTTTTGGGCGGCCGAAGCTAAGAATATCCGAGATTGAAGAAGAAGCACGACATCTGTTGGATAGACATCCAACGGCCACTACTGCTAGAACCGTGTGTTGACTATAATAAGTTGGCAAAGCCTTGCATACGCGTCAACTTATTTTTTTAGGGGACGCGTCACTTAGTAGGCCCACAAGTGTGTGGCAGAGAACTTATAGCCCATTTGCGTTTTGTAAGAATGTACAACCCATTTTGGAATTCTAATGGAATTTACAACAACCCATTTATAGTTTGTTAAAAGTACATCCCATTTTCTAGCTAGGACAATGATTAATAATTTCAACCAACCGTTGAAGACAAAATTCAATAAAATTTCCCACATTTTGATGGGCTCCGAAATATTTTTATCCCAAAATTTCTAGTCAGATTAAATATAAATTTGTATTATGTAAAAATCCAACGAAACATTGCGCGTGCAACAATGAAAATTTAAGATTTTCAAAATCCATAAATAATATTTTATAAACTAATTTCGTGTTTGGTGCATTTTTTATAGTTACTGCCCAGTTTTTATAATTACATCCCATTTATTATTTTTAAAGCCCGTTTTCCTATTAAGCCTAATGCATCCCACCTAGGAAAGATTTGCAGCCAGCAGGGCGGAGAATAACAAGTTGTCCTTGCCTGGGTATTCCTCAAAAAGATGTATAGCTGGGCTAGCCATTTTCATCTTGAAAAAATAATATCTGAGCTGGATATCTGGCCTGGGCTAGACGGGCCACAGCCCGCCCAGTTAATACCCTGCTCTCCTCTGAACAACAACGAAATCATCGCCAATAAAAACTCTGCAGTGCTCACGCCTCAAAAACACAAATACTGCTCGAGCTGCTTGGTCCCAGCTGTCGGCCGCACCTTGTGCAATTCTCTCGTTTATATTGACTACATAGGTTGACAATGGTGTGGGACCGTGATGTCACGAAACCAGGAGAAAGCAAAAAAATATAGTTGTACATAATAAGGAGGCACTTGCGTATGTACGGCTATGGCCCTAGTGGGTCCCTAGTGTCATCCAGTCAAAATAAAGTCATCTCCTGAATCCTCATGTTCGTTGGCGATGTTAACAATGCTCGGCGCCACGGCGAGCGCAACAACTCAAAGGACAACGGAGAGGGCCTCGCGGGCCCTACGGATGGTCTGATACAGTGCCCGCTACTCATTCAGGAAGCCAGGATCATCGGACACCTATGAGCACCTTCGAGAAACTGAGACGGCATGAAACGATAAGGTCGCGCTTGGGAGCTCTGGTTTATTTCAAACCTGTATTAACATACAAGTGTAATTTACTCGTCATCGAAAACAACGCGTAAAATACAGGCGTAATGAAACCGAGGGCCCGAGGTCTGTAAGTAAAACCGGCGGGTTACGCGTGTAATTTGAGAGACCAGTGTATATTTTACGAGCACTGCTACATGGACGACATTACTAGACGATACATGCACGACGTGCGTATCATGCCATCCATGGGCATGGCTGAAACAACAGCTAACGGCTGGATTAGCAATCGTCCGAGTGTCATTCAGCATTTTTATCGTGTGTCAAGTACTTCTGATATTTTACTAGTCGAAATCGACCAACCAAGCGCCTTCGCCCAAGACCATCTGCTTTAATTTACAAGCGTCAGTTTTACAAGCGGTTTTGGTTGGAAAACGACGATCCAATCACGGCCTAATATCATGAGTTGGTCGGAAGATCATATGGTTTCACGTCTAACCTACCCGACTTGTCATATAGGCTATGAATGAAACATCAGACGATGAACTTCTTAAGCACAGAAACAACAGAAGAGGCTGATCTTCTTAACAAGCAAATCACTGGCATTAGATCGACATGCAAAACAATACGAAGCATTATTCTCAGGAGGCACGGTGAACAGCTCGTGATGCCGCATGCCACAACATCCCAAGCTCAACTTTGCAATCAAACACAAGGCCTGGCATTACATAGACAATATTCAGAACAAACTCTTAACACAGGAATATCTCAGCAGAGTAACTATTTACTTCTAAACTGAACACAGGAATAGGAAAAAAAACACTCGACGCTGCTCACAGCAAGGGCGTCCCACTCAAAAATATCAAATGCATGTCTTCTGGCTAACATCAATGAGCAAATTTTGACAAGGTTTTCCAATTCCAATATATTAAACTAACGTCTTCTTGCTAACATCAATGATTAAACTTTGACAAGTTTTTCCCATTCAAAATATGTAATGCATTACATATTGACTGAGACATTATCTTAACAATGCCTTGTTTCAACATGTATAAAGAATGGCAAAGCTTATAAAGGGGGTGATACTGAATTTGTGGTAACAAAGCAACAAGCATCATATCTGGGTTGGTCCCATTTTTGTTCACTACTTAATGGGAAAAGACAACAATACAATAGCTTCAATTCATCATTTATTTAAAACAGTACCAATACAAGTAGCACAACATCTCAAAACACACTGCACGATCATGTGGATGAAGGCAAGTACCAACCTATCATGACGCACACAAGATCATGTACGAATCTGCCAACACGAATAGGAAATCCAATCTCGTTTTGTGCAGTTGCACTGAAATCAAGCAAAGTGTTTCGCATAGCGAAGCAAAATGTCACAATAGCAACAAGTTGAATAGATATCCCTGTATAAACAGAGGCAAAAAAGGAATCAATTACTAGCTAATAAAGGAGGATGAAACATGTGGCCACAAAAATGGTAATCCTGCCAATCCCTAACAAGTGTTGCAGTTTTGAAATAAGATTCAGTAGTTAATTCTGAGAGTGGCATCAATTACTGGCTTATAAAGGGGGTGATGCTGAATTTGTTGTAACAAAGCAACAAGCATCATGTCTGGGTTGGTCCCATTTTTGTTCACTACTTAATAGGAAAAGACAGCAATACAATAGCTTCAATTCATCATTTATTTAAAACAGTACCAATACAAGTAGCACAGCATCTGAAAGCACACTGCACAATCATGTGGATGAAGGCCTGTACTGACCTTTCATGAGACGACCAACATAAAATACGAATCTACCAACACGAATAGGAAATCCAATCAAGTTTTGTGCAGTTGCACTGAAATCAAGCAAAGTTGCCGGTGTGACATTTAAGTTTTCTATAGCAACAAGTTGAATAGATATCCCTATTTTAAGAGGCAGAAAAGAAAACAATTACTAGCCAATAAAGGAGGATGAAACATGCAGCCACAAAAAGAAGCATCTACCTTATCTTGATGGAAAACAAAGTATAGGACAGTGGCATTTCTAAAACGGTTGCATTGATTCATATTAACAGGGAAATTCTTTTAAAACAGATTAGTAGTTAATTCTGAGATTAACAACAGCAAAATAGCTGCATGGGACATGCCAGCACCATGTGCGTCCACACGTATAAATGGGTGATGCAGAGTATGTAGCCAAGCAGCATATATGCGCTGGTCCCATATTTGTTCTCTTTGAACCTTCTTCCTATGTGAGGGCAGCAAATCTAGTCGTGCACAAAATACCCGACCCCCCAGTTTCTTTCCCTTTTCAATAAAGAGATCGGTTCCTTACAGATGTGTGTACTGGGTTACCCCCTTTTTCCCTTTTCGACCTACAAAGTGGCTGGATAGCCAGTCTATACTACTTTCCGCCCCTCATTTCCTCATTGAACCACATCCTAGATTCTTGCTCCAGCCCACCACACCCTTCATTCCTCTTTGAACCAAGACCTAGATTCGACTACATATCGAAAAAGATCCACATGCAGCTAGAGAAACGACGGTTTCAAAGAAACTTATACCTTAGGGTCGTCGGGATGTGGCAAGGCGTGCGGCGGGAGGCCGGATCTGCCCACACTAAGTACGGCAGCAAGGAAGAAGGGGTCGGTGGCCCTCCCGCACAAGCGCTAGGTGAAAGAGAACAGCGCAGCCGACAGTGGATTGCCTCCCTCACCGAAGGCGATAGATTGAACGCTGCACCTCCTCCCCTTCCCGATGCGACGGGATACGGGCGCCTCCTTCACCAGCTATGAGGGGGGAGAGAGAGACAAGAGGCCAACGCAGTCTTGTTTAGATCTGGTGAAGAGAGGGTGAGAGACTGTGAATATAGAAAACCCTAGCAAATGTATCTAGACTCATTTTAGTGCTAGATACCTCGGTATCTAGACAAATCTAAGACAAGTAATTCAGAATGGAGGGAGTAACATATATGTAGTGCGGCGAGCGTGTGGAGAGTGCAAACCCTAGCGAACAAGCGTTGAGGCTCCCGCTTATATATATACTACTGTAGTACGGACTGAGCTCCGGTGCCTTCACTGCACCTGCTTTTGGTTGTATGACAGGTGAGCCTGCCACATTTGGGCCCACCTGTCATAAAACCCCAGCGAAAATTGCACCAACATGAAAGATGACTGCATCTCCAACGCAACCAAGGTGAACTGACGAAGGATATCATCTTTGTGCGTAACAAGCAAAGAGCACTGATGGAAGACAGCTTGTTTTTCATCGAAAATTGATCAGCTTCACCAGCCGACGCAACCATGAGGCGCAACCATGAGCATCGATAGGTCATCGTGGTGATGCATCATCCATTTGGCATCAAGTTTGGGTGAGGAACCTAAGAAGTTCGACAAATCCTCACTGTGGTTTGTTTCCACGTGGCAGAGGACAGTGAGGCGGAACAACAATGGCCATCCAATTTTGTGCAATTCCACTAAAATTGAGGAAGACATGCCCGGGTATGGAGACACGCATCCCTGTTTCCAAAAATATAAAAAAGGGTTAGCAACGACATCTCAATTGTCAATAAGAATTAATGAAAAGTAAACCAACAAACAAAAGCATCATAATTATCTTGATGGGAAATAAACCAAGATACCCGAGAAAAAAGCATTTCTTCATTTAACCAGTGATAGTACTACCACCATATGGACAATGACCGCACAACCACCATGTACTTTTTGTCGAAACAACATGTATACCTCCACCGAGGCATAAATCAGGACAACTTTTTGAGTGGCATTTCCTCTATAATAGTACTAGTAGGTGACGTTGGACCAGCCGACGAACCCTAGCTACTATGCATGGGGAGCTAGGGAGTAGTCACATAGAAGAAAACCCGCACGCAGCGACCTGGGGAGCTGGACCAGTACAAGAAGTTATACCTCAGGTGGGCGAGATGTCGTTTAGGCGGGCGGGCGGGATCTGCCCACACGACGGCAGCGAACAAGGGCACGGAGGATCTTCGTCCGCGCCAGCGCCGGCTCTGAGAGGACGGTGCGCATCGGCTTCCTTCGTTGCCGACGGCGACAATGTCAATGCTGCACCTCCTCATCTCCTGCAGCAGACGGGATTCGGCCGGATCTGTGACCACCGGTGAGGAGAGAGATAGAGTGGACACTGTCATCTTATTTTGATATGGAGAGGGTGAGAGAGCGAGACGCGAGAAACTCTATCAAACAAGAGGCTATAATGGAGTAAAAAAATCTCTCCATAGCAGTGGTTTTAAATAGAATACGCGCGTTCTCGGAAAAAAGAAACGAAATCTGGCGGACAATTTTTTAAGAGTCTATCTAGGACACATCTAGATGTGACATAGTCATGTCACATATAAGTTGATGTCCACTCTGTTTGTGGTCTTTTCCTAGTTTTTTTGTTTCTTGGTGCTACATTATATACTTGTGGGAGCTTAGATGTGATATCCTTAAATAACATCTAGATGTGAATTAGACAAACTGATTTTCTAACATACCAAGGAATAAAACTCAATCAAAAACACGCCCCCGCTTCCAGGTCGCGAGAGTCGTCGCGCACACACACATAGACATAGACATGCATATCTGTGTTTACGTAAAATTCCATTTCCATCTCCATCTCCAATCATATTTGTCCAACTGGCACATTATTTACGTTTTTAATTATATACGTAGCAATATTAACGTACATCATCTCTTGTTTGCGCACGTCCGGACCACTGCCACGGCCGGTCCTGACCAACCCGAACCCTCTTCATCACCTGCGTGTGCTTCCCGCCCGAAACGGTCACTGCCGCATTCATGCCCGGCCAGAGCGGACGTGACCTCTCACTGGCGCCGGCATTGATTGCGGCGCGCCGGCGAAGAGAGCGTAGCCCGCGCCGCTTCCGGGTGCACGCGGCTGCTCCGCGTTCAAAGGTCGCAATAGCCGACTACAACATGCGCGATCTCTTCCAGTAGTAAGTTCTTGGGAGTCTGTGCTACAACTAGCTATCCTCCCCTAACTCGTCAATCTCTTCCAGTAGTGCTAGTACTCCATGGCGCGATCCATCGACAAGCAGGCGGGAAAGTTATGGTATACTACCCGGTTTGCGGTGAGTGGCATGCCGAGCGACCGTGTTGGGTCGAGCCGTGGAGGAGGGTGAGACACGAACACGACAGACGTGATTTAAACGTTGGTTTTGCTCTATGGCGCGAACCAACGAAACGAAACATTGGTTTCTCTCCGTTTCCATTTTTTCTCCGGAAAAACGGGAACTTTTCCACTCCATTTTCATTCCTATTCCAAGGTTGCCCCGTTACAACATTCCATCAAATACAAAGGAAAACTAACACACAAGCTGATGCATCTCAATGATTCACAGATCATAGCCAATATTTACTTCACATCTAAAGAAAAAAGTTGTGAGAGCGTGTACGATAGAAAAACTACTAATGGGGTCACTACGACTTAAATCCTAAACCCTAAACATGATTTAATTTCCTAGCCAGGTAGAACATGTCGAAGGAAAGACGGCTGGCACCCTCAGATCATACGATGCTTTTATGCAGTTCCACTAAAATCGACCTGAGCATCCCTGATGGCAAAGATATTGAAGAAGTGTGATTAGAATAATAGTACTGGCACTAGTTCATGAGACATAAACTCATCACAAGTAGAAGCCGGTAGAAGTAGAGAAAGATCGACATGGAGATGGAGCTACGGCAGTGGAGCAAGCCGGCTCCAAAAGGAAGATGGACTACCTGGGACGTCGGGCTATAGCTAGAAGGGCGGTTGGGACACGGCATCGGCCCATACCGTGGTGACCCCCGATTGGGACGCACTGACTGTGGGTTTTCTCCCTCGCCGATGTCGACCGCGTCTACGCAAAACATTGTTCCCTTCCCCCAGCTACGGGATCAGGCCCGTCGTTCTATGCTTGTGAAGAGAGCAACATAAGCAAGAAGGCTTGTAGCTTAGGCTCCTGCTAGTGTATATATAGTGGTTTTCTTTTTCTCTCCATATCAACCATTTTATATTGCATACGTGTCATTCAAGAGTGAAATGATGGTTGCTTCTTCCGACTAACTTACTGTGTGATTTGACTGCTCCTTAGTGGCCCCTACACGTACTCCCCCTACGTGTATGCAACAGTCACACATACACATGGACACAAAAACGCGCGCGACGCCCTAATGCATGCATGTCCGAGCACACGACAAAACACACACGGTCACGCTCAAGTGCTCAACCTACACGTGCATGCACACACATACTCAGTCAGGGTGAGCTAGTGACCGTATGAACACCGGAAAATATATATATTGAGCGCAATGAGCGTATTATGAAGTCCACTGACCGTATTTTTACAAATATACAGTGACAGACAGTGTATTTATCTCGTTTGAAATTAAGCCATATTAACCGGAGAGGAGGCAGCATGGACTAGCATTACTTTGTTGTGTCCCGTCAACTTGCCTAATGAGGAGAAGGTTGCAGGGCGGGAGAAGCTTGTGCGCGGTGGCTCGCAGGACAAGGAGAAACTTTTGACTAATGCAAGCTCTCCCTCGCTCAGGCGGTGGATGTGCAACAGATAATTCGGTGTCACATTGCCAGAAGCATACACTATACTACTAGTGCTATTATTGTTCGACTTCCTGAACAGCCAAGCGCAAAGTTTACTAGTACTACTACTATAGTCCATAAAGGTACATACTATACTAGTTCTAGGAACCGGATGGAGGAGCGTCTGCACTCTTATTATAATTTTAAAATGTGATAAAGCAATCTTCAACACATTTGGTTCTCTTCGAGGGTTCTCGCATGTGATAATGGAAGTTGATTGCATGGAACACTCGCCACAATTCTCCCTTAATTCTGGCTCATATCCTGTTACAAACAGTAGTGCTCAGTAATATTTCCTTTTTTGTTATTCAGCATGTAAACATGCCAGCAAACCTTGCGGCGCATCTTCGTGCGAACCGTGCTTGCTGCACTTTGAATGTGGCCGAGAGCTGGCTTGATGAAACACCTCATTTCCTACTTATTTTTTTGCGGGGTATCTCGCTTCCTAGTGACCAGTGTCTTGGCTGATCGTCCTAAGAATGCTTATATATGAATAAAGCTCTCTCATTTACCTGCAAAAAAGATTAAGCCGTATTAACCGGAAAGGAGGGAGTATGGACTAGCACTACTTTTTGGTGTGTCCCGTCAACTCGCAGAACGAGGAGAAGATTGCAGGACAAGGTGAAGCTCGCTTATGCCTTTTGACTAATGCAACCTACCCTCGGTGGACATGCATCAGTCCATTCGGTGTCAGATTTTCAGAGGCATACACTGTAGTACCCAACATGCGGAGTACCATCACTGTTCGACTTCATGAAGGGGCGAAGAGCCAAGTGCAGTAGTACGCGTACTTGGTTTTGCACCTTCATACTACTCCACCCTCCATCACAGTTTACAGGGCGCGCTTCATTATGATGCATTTCTATCAATGCATTTCCACCACCAGAGAGACTTTAGACGCGTTTGGTATAATGCTCAATTAATTAGGTTTTGGTAACCGCAATCAAGTCCACAATTTTCTCTCCATGTATTGTACTACTACGGAGTGCATGCATGTGTGTACCCGGGGTGGAAGCACTGCATGCATGTGTGTATGCATTATTCCCTCTAGTAATAGACGCCGTGCTATAACTACCAATGCTATTTTCAGGCCGATCGCTAGTCGCCTTGGTCCCACAGATTTTTTTCTTTTTTCTAAAGCGCGCTCTATAAACAGTGACGGATGGAGTAGTATGAGCAGATTCAAATAAGAGCATATTGATGGTTGCTTCTTCAGAGCAACTTATAGTGGGAAAGGTGGGGCTTATGATTTGACTTCTCATTACTCACTATTAATGCGGCGCAACGACCAGGCTGAGTCTCCCATGCGGTTGTGCACTACCCCCTTGGTTCTTAAATATACTCCGGAGTATTTGTATTTCTAGAGATTTCAACGAGTGACAACTCTCTCTCTCTCTCAAATATTTGTCTTTTTAGAGATTTCAAATGGACTGGCACATACGGATGTATATAGACATATTTTAGAGTGTAGATTCACTCATTTTGCTCCGTATGTAGTCACTTGTTGAAATCTCTGTTAAGACGAATAGAATATTTAGGAACGGAGGGAGTACACATACGAAGCAAAGTGAGTGAATCTACACTCTAAATTATGCCTGTTTGATATTTGTAAAAAGACAAATATTTAGGAACGAAGGAGTATAATTTTGTGCATGGCACATGGACCCGGATGATGAAGAGGCTTCTAGCAATGCTATCAAGCTTCCATCATTTGTTTACATAATTGACGTACTATACAAATAATTTTCCAGCGACATGAAATTGTACAATGGTGTGAGCTTTCAGCTTTTGTTTCGCGTGTCTTGCCATTGATGCTCTTTCAGAAACAATAAAAAACTAACTTCCTTGCTAATGCATGTCAATTATTAGCAGATCAGAGCTAATAATTACATGACAACTGAAGACAAAGTTGTGAGAAGGTGTTAAATTAAAATTGATCCATGCTTTCATTGGCAGCAACGTCCCCCCAGCTTTGTCTAAATCAACAAGGCATGTTGGGAAAAAAAGTAGCTGTCTGGAGCATGCAACATTCCGATCATTTTGTGCAGTTCCACTAAAATAGAGCTGAGCGTCCCTATTCCAAAGATATCAAGTGTGATTACGATAATAGAGGACTGCTGATGAAACAATAAACACACAAATAGAAGCCGGTCACCTTTGCAGTCTCTCTTAAGACTAACAAGTTGGAGAAGATTAGGCTCAGAGTTGGATGAGGATGATAGAGCAAAACCAATCTCCCTTTGTGCAGTCGCACTAAAATGTAGAGACGTTGCCCGTGTGACATTTTAGTACAACTGCACAAAACACTCTTAAGAAAAAAGTGATTTGTGCAGTTCACGAAAAGGTCGCAATAGCAACGACATGAAATGGATAGCCCTGTTTGCAAAAAATAGGTAGAAAGGAAACAATTACTGGCCAATAACAGTTGGTGACACATGCGACGACAAAAAAGAAGCATATTCCTTGTCCTAAGGGAAGATAACAACACGGTTGTGTTTGTCTAAAACGGTGTGAGGACGAGAATGCAATATGGAAAGTACGCCGGACAAGCGATGTTTTGGGCAAAGAACTATGGAAGATCCACATGCAGCGACGTGGGAAAACGGGCAGTGGAGCAAGGCCGGAGGGGATACCTGGAGGTCGTCGGGATGTAACAAGGTGAGCGGCGGCGGGCAGAATCTGCGAGCAGGTGGCGTAGGCCCTGCTGCGCCGGAGCTTGGTCAGAGAGAACATCGTGTACCGCAGACCGGGACGTGCTGCCTCGGCGCCGTCGAACGGAGAAACGATGCACTTCCTCCCTTTCCCCCGACGGACGGAATGCGGCCGGATTAGTGACCAACGGTGAGAGAGAGAGAGGCCACCGCACTCCCTTTCCCCCGGCGGACGGGATGCGGCCGGATCAGTGACTAATGGTGAGAGAGAGAGAGGCCACCGCACTCCCTTTCCCCCGGAGGACGGGATGCGGCCGGATCAGTGACCAACGGTGAGAGAGAGAGAGAGAGAGAGGCTACCGGAGCCTTGTGTGAGATACTCTGAAGAGCGGACTACCTTTTCCTCCATAAAAATCGTTTTATATTCTGTGTACGTGCCATTGAGCGCTATAACTTTATTTAAAAATAACGCGGCAACGCGTCAAGTCGAACTTTGTTTCATGCACGCGTGGTACACAACCTCCCTAGGTAAACAACCGCTACAGGCGTTCAAATTAGCACGTGGGCTACCATTTCGTAAAGAAATGAGCTCCACCGTGTACCCGCGCGGGTGTGGCTGGGCACGAAGCGTGAGTACATGCACGGTGCACCTATTCTCTTCTTGTATACGTACACCACCTGCGTGGGGTTGTGTGAGAGAGATACAAACCTAGAGAGATATAGTGTGTGGGTTCTTGAGATTTGGGGGGGGGGGTCAATCAAAAAATTTAACATATGCAATGTGTGTGAAATAGAGTCCTGGATATAACATATATATAGAGGGGGCGATCCACGAGAAGAGAGTGGAGGTATCATCGGCTTGAGGTGTCCATAGAATCGAAGAGAGGGATGATGTGTGTATGTGCGCGCGCGATCGATAAAGAGTGCCATCGAATTTGTGTGTGCCCACGTCAAAGATATAGAGTGGTTGGCCTACTGGAACGTGAGATGAGACATGTGCAGTTTGTCTCTATGGCATGGATACCTACCTGCAGCGCTCGACTATCGTTGTGTGGTGGGGGAAGAGGGAGGCCCAATTAACTATAGAGGTACAATGGCTGGTATATGTGTGGAGGAGGAGAGAGGCCTACCTCATGTATTAAGGAGATCGATCTACCTCATGTATTAAGGGAGATCAATCGACATCCATGCATATGTGCAGGAGATGAATAAGGTTGGGAGAGAGACAGAGCTAGAGTGTTGGAGGGGGTGGTAGTGGAGTTGCTTCTAACAAATGGTGGGATAGGCTTGCTAGACAAACGGAGGGCACGCCCGCAATATCAATAAGAGAGGAGATGGCTGCTTGTTGTCTGTGCACGTGCGTGTGAGAGATGGGTCAGGAGGCATGCACGAATGATGAGGGGGGACGATGTGGCTGTGGTAAGCAGACGTAACTACATAGGAAGATCAATCGCCCTTTGTAAGAGAAAGGAGAGACATAACTTGTGAGGTACGTCGATCGATGGGGGGTAGTTAAAGTCGATCTAGGTATATGTTGGGAGATCGATCGGTATACATGCATGTGTGTGTTAGAAGCAAATGAGGCACGAGGAGAAGGATAGAGAGAGAGGGATGCATGTAGGAGGTGGTACGAGAGGCATACTATATCGAGGGGGAGGAGTGTGCGAGTACGAGAACGATGAAAAGAGTGGTGGGAGTGAGGCATGGACGGTGACAAGAGAAGAGGGGAAGCTTGTGTTTGTGCTAGGCACACCTGGCTAGAGAGGCATATCGATCGATGTGTGCCGTAAAGAAGGAGCTAGGGGGCCTACACACACCATGGGTGAACGACCTAAAGTGAAAAGACGAATTTGCGCAATGGAGCTAGAGAATGCTGAGGGAGGGTGAGAGGGATGCGGGCGTGTGCTTGCACAAGAGAAAGTTAGTGCTAGCTACAAAGATAAGAGGGTTGTGTGGGTGTAAAAGACGAATAGAGATCATATATACTTCATTATAAAAAGCGAGTTCGGATATTTGAAGAATTTATCATAGTGTTTCAAACCGACGGATGTGTGAATATATATAATGGTGATACACATGGTGTGGTTATGAACATGGTATACTACATTTAATATGTTTTATCTCTACTCTTATAAAAAAACGGAGTTGTTGATGATGGTGTGCCTGCCATCCTGCATTATAGGTCGTCTGATTTATATCTGGCGGATAGCAAGGAAACTATGATGGTTGAAGTTGGCAACAATCATGATTGTAGATTCTTATTGAAATAGAGAAACGAATTCAAATTTAGTTCGAATTGCAGCAGTAGTATAGACATTTGGAATGCACTAAAATGTTGGTATGAGTAGGTTACATACATTATACAGCAAGCGAAAAAAAATTAATCGGACATAACATGGATTCATACTCCCTCCTTCCATCTATATAGGGCGTAATGAGATTTTTAAGACCGCCTTTGACTATTGACAAGATTAATAGTACATGACATGCACAATGAAAATTATATCATTGAAAGAACCTTTCACAGACGAATTTAACGGTGTGCTTTGTGTAAGTTGCATGTCATATATCATTGCTCTAATATTTGGTCAAAGTTAGCATCAAAAAACGCATTACGCCCTATATAGATGGAAGGAGGGAGTAGCTTTGAATAGCATTTGTATAGTAAAACGGGGCAAGACTCTCTCTTTGTGTGGTGTGAATAGTTTTATTTTTTTCGTTTTCTTTTTGGTTGAGGGAAGTGCAAATTGATTTGGTACGTACAAGTACAATATTACTACACGTTAGGCTTCTCCCTAAAATTCAACCCGCATCTTTTTATATCCCGAAAATTCAGATATCGTGCTCCCAAAACTGGCGCCTTCACAACCCGCGCCTTGCTATCCCGAAATTACAACGCGCGCGAAAACTCCCTCCTGCTGCCAAATCCCGACACGCGAAATCCCCCTTCTAACCCTGAGCCGAAAGGGCCGCTAGTTCAAATCAGTGGGGGGTACTTTTGTAACACACCCTACATTTTGGACAAGCGCGTTCCTAAGTCATGCTTCACCCCCTCCCATCGCCCCCTTTTCGCGATTTGAAATCCCAGGCCGCCATAACCTCTCCGCTCCAGCCGCGAAACCCCACCCTCCTCCATCCGCCACGTCACCGCTGCCCAACCGGAGCCTCTTCCCCGACGACGTCGTCCAACGCAACAGCTCGACGTCCCTCGTCCACCTCCCCGGATGAGGATCCGTCGTCCATCTCGCCGTCCCGCCGGTTCAGCCGCCCCGTCCTCCACCTCCAAGGAGCTGCTCCGACGATCGCTTCATCTATCACGGCTGCTCCATCCCCACAGCGCCGCCTTAACCTGCTCCACCGGAACCGTAGCATCCTCACCGACTCCTCGAACGAAGCCGAGGCCTACTCGGGGCCACCAAAGAGGTTGTACACTCATCACATCGCACCTTCTCCTTAACTCGACCTCCCGGCGCCGACGGTGCTCCATCCCCCACCCCCATGGAGCGGCTACCTTGAAGCCGGCACCACGGGCGACATCTCCACAACGGCTCTCCCCCAGTGCGAGGCCCCTTCGGCGGTGGCGTCCATACCAGCCGGATCTGCTGCTGCTGCTCCGGCTCTCGCTCGATCGCTCGCTCGCCCAGCTACTGCTGCTGCTCTCCCCCTCGCTCGTGCTGCTGCTCTGCTTCGATTAAGCCACACTTCAGTCGACTGAATCGTCTTTTGGGTCAGTCGATTTTCAGGGGTTGGTGGGGCTCGCCGGAGTTAAGGAAGAACCACTCGCAGCGGGGACGGGGGCTCGCCGGAGAGGTACCCCACTATCTATCTTAGGGTTCAGGGTGGGGGGCGGGGGCCTAGAGGGCTGGCCGGGACGGCGGTGGCGAGTTGTTTCGGGGCGGCGAGGCGGCGCTGGAGCCGGCGGTTCGGCCGGTGGTGGCTGGCGGCTCAGGGGGTGCAGGTTGAAGATGAACTGTAGGCCCTCCCTAAACTACATGTCAAGTGCCTCTCTGCTACCATTGCGTTCAGTTTAGACAGTAGCATTCAGATTCCATAGTAAATTTCAGTTTCGATAGTTAAGTTCAGAGTCAACAGTTTTTACCTCATCTGTTGTAGTCAGGTGGTTTTTGGTGATGTTAATTTTACATCCATTTTACATCATCTATTGGAGATGCTATTAGAATCCCACTTGAGATTGACGATGTCTGTCTTGTGCTGCTTCAGCCTTGACATCTTACGGCTCACTGGAACTGCTCCAATGACAGAATGATCCGTCACAACAGAGCAGTGCCCTGGACACCGTCTACAGATTCCTCAGATCTTCCTCCACACCTCTGACAGCCACCTCTACCTCAACTGCTTCAGCAACCAACCCAATGATGATGAGGTCGACACGGCTACGGCAAAGAGGTTGTACACTTGTTGCATCACTTATTACTATACATTCACGTCGATCCATTAGGCTATTTTGGTTCAACGGAAAAACACCGATCCACTGGTTGTTACCATCACTCTAAATTTCTGCATGCTCTCCTTACATAATATCACCATATTTTTTTTGTATGCATGTCAGATATTGTACACAGTCATGTTGAACATGTAGAGAAAAAGAGAAGAGTTTTGCGCGGCAATACAATGTCATGCAGACATCGCTCCATGGTGGGTTCAATGGCAAACCCTCCCCACCCCTCTCCAGATTGTAATCCAGAGGAAGATATCTGTTCTGAGGCGGATTCGGACGCCGCTGACCACTCCTATTTACCCCCCAAGGTGTTTTCTCTACCTTGGCATGATGATGTTAGTCATATCATGCATATGTTGCCTTGTAGTGCCTACTTTTAACATCATATATGTCATCTGCTTAGTTTAGACATGTTCTGTAATGCCACCTGTTTAGTTTCTATATCATATATGGGAATTATGTAGTCTCATGTCTTTTAGCCAGCCATAATATATGTGAAATGTGCAATGACATCCTGTTTAACCAGGCATCATATATTTGAATGATATCTTGCCCATCCTTTTCTTCATTACATTTCCATTTGTCGACAATGTTTGTACATTAAACTACTCTTCCTGTGAATCAGCCATTTGGGTGGGAGATGGAAAAATTTGGAGTGAAAACAAGGCCTTCAGAGCAGACAGTGCTACATGTCGAAGCAGATCTCTTGTTAGGTCCCGATGGCTCCTCGGAGATGGATTCAGAGACAAATGACCAGTCCTATTCCCCCACTGAGGTGTATGCTCTAACTTGCCATGGTTATACTGCTCATATCATGCATACGGTGTCTTGCATTGCATAGTTTAGACATCATATACACAATATTCAACACCATGTTCTTAGTTCAGACATCATATCATGCGATCCTGTTTAGTTATTCATCATATCTTTGAATTATGTTATGCTATGCTATCCAGTTTAGATAGACATCATATATGTGAAATTATGTCATGCTATCCATTTTAGTTAAACAATATACATGTCAACTATTTCATGCCCTCTTTTTTCCACACTGTCTATTGCATCTGTCTCTCATACAATGTCTGTACATTCAACTATGTTTCCTGTTTATCAGCTATTTGAATTGGAGCGGGTGATGCTAGTATCTAGCGGACTAAAAACACGGTCTTCAAATAAAATAGTGCTACCTCTTGGTGGAGATAGCACCCCGGTTGTACATGCACAAGAACCAGCCCTACCACACATAACCCAAACTCTCGCAAATTGTACCCCTACTATGATGGATAGAGAACCAGCTTCACCCAATCTAACCCCAACCCCAGCCGATAGTAACCCAGTTCCTGTTGACACAACACCATCTCCACCACAAAGCTCCCAAACAAGAGCAGTTAGTAAGGCAGCTCCAGTACCCATAGGGCCAGTTCTATCACGGCGAACCCCAACTCCACCATTTAGTACGCCTATTCCTGTGGAGGAAGCACAACCAGCTAGTCATAGTTTAGCATCTATCACATTTAATGTTGTTAAATCGTATGTGCGTATCTTCCCATCTTGGAAATATTATACTGAAGATGAAGGAAAATGCCAGTTGCAGGTGTTTGTCCAGGAGTTATGTGTAAGTAATGTTATTCGTGGCAATTACTTTGCTTCGTCCCATACATCCTACCTCCATGATGGTTATAATACAGCAAATTTTCCCATTTTTCTCTATAGAGAAGGACCGATTTGGAAACTCAGGATGAGGTAACCTGTGCTAATACCTCTGCTATCTTCAAGAATGCTTGGTGGCAGTATCGGAATTACCTGAAGAAAACGTACTTCACCGGCAAAGAAACTCATCAAATTCCCTTACGTTCTCCTGAGACACATTTACTGGACGATGACTGGGAACGCCTTGTTCTGTACTGGTAGCGAACCAAGAATGTGGTAAGGTCTATGAGCTCATTTTCTATTTTAAGTATTATATTATTGCGTCTTACTGTACTCTGTTCATGTAGAACAAGTGCCTAAACCTGAAGAACAACTGTTCTAATTTAAGATTCCATTGCTACCATGGGACATAGATATATGTTTGTTTGATGCTTTTATTATGTACTAGTACTTGGCAATAGAAGACTTGGTAGTTTAATCCTGTCCACCTTACTAATGAACTGGTTCACCAAAATGAGTTTCGTATACTAGTACATGCTAAACTTGTTATGTGTCTGCTTGTTTCTTCTTTTAGAATGCTGACAGAATATTGGGCAAGAGTGCCTTATTAAGAAATGGTAAAGGAAGTAATGCAGATAAGGTTCAGGATAGTGACACATCCTGTCTTGGTTTAGTGTTGGAGTTACTAGCCACTACCGCTTGCACAAGCTATTCAAACTCACTGTCTGAATCAATTCGGTTTCTTGAGTCTCAACTACAAGCTGAAAGACATCGATCAGCTGTGCTGCGACAAGAAGCGGAAGGACTGCGGAAGTCCCTGGAGCATTCATATGCATACTTTCTGGTGCAACAGCAAGCGTTGGAGGATTTTAGCGCCAAACAGGACAAAGCTAATCAGCTTGCTAAGCTTATTGCCAGCATGGTGGATACCCAGGATAACGTTTCTTGAGCTCTTCTGAAGTTGTTTCAGTTATGCTCTTGTTTTTCTGCCGCGTTTATTTGCACTGGTGGCCGATTTTGATGGCCAGTGTATATGATATGCTACTTTGTTCCATATATTTGCACTGGTGGCGAACTTTGATGCCCAGTGGATGTAATATGTGTAATAGCTGTGATAGCCCAGCGTTAGTTGCTTGCTTATTTATTTCCTTGTTGTCTTGTTTATTTGTTTGCTTGTAGTCATTGCAGTTCTTTTTCTGCAGTTAACTAGTGGCTGCAATAACCTATTTTTTAAAACTAGG
Organism: Triticum aestivum; assembly: GCF_018294505.1. Lineage (NCBI taxonomy): Eukaryota > Viridiplantae > Streptophyta > Magnoliopsida > Poales > Poaceae > Triticum > Triticum aestivum. Next base: position 465,491,252 of record NC_057800.1, read on the forward strand.
CCACAATAACCATGGGCTAATATTTATTGTAGTGACATTGGGCCTCCTATGGGATGTAGAAACAGTAGGCCTTCTATGGGCCGTAGAAACAATGGGCCTTCTACGGGCCGTATCATCAATGGGCCTTATACGGGCCGTATGATCGATTGGCCAACATGGGCCAATAACAGGCCGCATTATGGCCTTAAACGGGCTAGAATTGGAATCGTCCGTTCATGGGCCGACCGTAATGGGCCATTGTTAATAGGCCGTATTTGATGACGCTATGAAAACGACCCAACATATTAACAGACCACAAACGGGCCGACTATAACCACGGGTTGAATTTGGCCCACTAGCAGAAAATGACAGTAAAGGGCCGTAAGTAAACGAATGTTGGAAATGAGCCCAAGAATAAATGGGCTCTAAGAAGGCCGAAAGATAACATGGGCTGGAAACGGCCCAACGGAATAACGGGCCATTAATGGGTATAAAGTGATACACTATTCATTACGGGCCATTTTCACCACGGGCCATTAATAGGCCAAGAGTTACATAGGGCCTCATATGGGCCGAAAGACGTCATGGGCCATACATGGGCCAGAAGTGAAAATGGGCTGGAATCATATTGGATGGTACAGATGACGCTACTGGGCCTAATTAAGATAGGGTGTAACGGGCCTTGGGTTAGCGGGATGTAAATGGGCTATATGCAAACAGGCCGTTAACACGCTTTCCATGGGCCGGCCCGCCACCTTTTGACCAAGTCAAACGGGCCAGCCTTTTCACAGGAATGGGCCTCTGTTGGGCCGTGCCACGTGTCGACGTATCATAGGTGCCTTCTGTCCAATGACTGGATGACATCTGTCCCAATGATGAGCCGACACGTGTTTCCTCTAGCCAATGATGATTTTACACGTGGAAAATCCCCATTGTTCGGGGCTGTTAACGGGTTTTCGGATTCAAAACCCGACCCGATTGCTTAACGGTGTTCCGTTATGGTGGATGCCACGTGTCGGTCACCCTTGACGAAAGCACTTCTGTGACGCACGATTTATCGTCATGGAAGTGGACACTTCCATGATGATAATTTTGGTAATGTCATGGAACACTTCTACGACAGCACAAGTTTGACTATCTTGATTCTGTCATAAATTTGTCATGGATGTACATGCATGACAAAAAACGCGACCTACTGTGACAAACACGTATCATCACGGAAGTGTATTTTTTTGTAGTGAAAATAAGCCACAGTAATACTACCTTCAAGGGAGTAATACCAGGCCCAGAGGCCCGCTCCACGGGCTCTCTAATACTAGAGGTTGTATTCAGTTCACCCGACAACTACCGAAGTGAGAAGTTAGACTTTGACATTGCTCCATTCCGAAGCGGCTATCAAGCACTACTCAGAAGAATAGCTTTTGCTCGTTTTAATGCGGTACCACATTATGCTTCTCTTAAGCTTAAGATGCCTAGTCCACGTGGCACCATCACAGTTAGTGGAAATATTGAGTGTTCTCTACGCGCGGAAGAACGTGCGCCGGCTTTAACAGCCGAGCACTAGACGGCCTCACCAACCAGAATAAATGGCAGGTCGTCAAGACCGCGGACACGGTTAGACGAGTCCGGCGCATCACTACATATAACTGAGATTGGTGTGATGGTTAAAACCTCATAGACGGTATCAGGGGGCTTCCCGCGTGTAATCAGGGCTAATTCGGCTCAACTTGACTTATCTTGAATTTTAATGGTTTATCGAGAATAACCAATTTTTTGGCACGACAACTTTCACCTAAGTTCTTCTCTTTTATAGATGACAATCGTGCTACACCGGTCCAGGACACGGCACAACAGAGACACAGGCGCAGACGTGCAGTAGGGACCCGCTCAAAGGTTTCTTTTCAGACTAAGACCCTGTGTAAACCTTTTTTACTATCTCTTGTTGTTCACATCCTTCGGATACTCCATACAACCGAGAAGGATGCTGACGTTATTGGCATTTCACCATGTCAGAATATTGCACATACCTAGACACTCGGGGTTTATTATTAAGGGCATTGTTCAACCCGGCATATGTTATAAAGACCGAATACCTTAGGGAGTATTCGGCGTCACGAGTTTGGCCTTATGTGCATCAGCTCTAAATCATGTCTTTGGTCAAATGTTGGGTTTGCCCGGCTCCCGTGTTTTGCTACCTTACGTTCCGCTCTATCGGCTAAGGCGGCACCGGGAGAACTACCGCGATTGTGCCCTGGTTCATCCGGATGAGCACCTCAGTAGAGAAAGTCGAAAACTGACTGTCATGATAAAGCGCGAGACTGGTCAACCACTCGATGACTTAGCAGAATCTTCAGGATTCCTCCGCATTAACGAAGGGCCGTTTCCCGGTCATGTACGTACGTGCACCGTATTCGGACAAGCGCGGAGGTACCAGGGGCTATATAGTAGTCCCACCGTCAAACTCCTATGGCTAAGTGAAAGTGTTAAAGCAATATAGTCTAATTGCCTCGTTCGCTGCGCTACCACCTCCTTAATGGACCAACACGTTGGATCAAGTGTGAATACGCATTTTTTGCGAACACCCTCGTATTATATGCGTGGGGGCTGAAGCCGACGACTGCAAACTTTCAGGTTACTAGCAAGTTGCCCGTGCGTTGCAACGGAACAAATGTTGTGATCTTCGGTGATAAAGATGGTAGAGATCAAGCATAACAGAATATTTAAAAATGATAAAAATACATGAAAGAGTGGACATTTAAACTTCATACATAAGATGTGTTACATAAATTAAAATGAAAACATAACTCACTTCTGCAAATCTGTTAACGTCTTCTTTCACAATGTATAACACAACTTCTATGTGAGTATATCCTTAACACAATATCCTGCAATTTCCCAATATATTTTTGTGCTAGATCGACAAAGAGGCTTGCTGTGTGACACACCCACATCCATTTATCAATGGAAAGTGAAATAACAAAAGTATATGATCTTTCAAGTTTAAAAAATCCATCAGTGATAAAAGATAGTATGTTAAGTCAGGTGACAATCAGATAATACTTGGAACACGTTGAGAGTCCGTGCAACATAGTTACTAACCAAGATTAGCTTCGTAAACAATTGAAGATTTAAAAGTCAAAAAAATGAATGCCCAGAAGGTGCAAACTTGCAACCAAAATTATCCATTAAATTTTTTGCAGGACCTAACAATGAACTGAACACAAATTTGGAGTACGAAATTTCCCATCATTGTAATGTACATATATTCAACTGACTGTATACTTCAAAAAACAATGTGAATGAAGTACAAACTATTCTATGTTTTGGGGGTCCCAATCTATTTGGTAGATAAGTAAAAAGACTCACTAAGAAACAACTTACAAATTTGTCCACTAATATGATAAAGCCAACAGTGAATTAAACAATTCAGCTCATTGAGCAAAATGAACTAAAGGAAAATGAATAGATCAACATTAGTGAACCGGAAGTTCTGACAATACCTACAGTAATTAGAGAATTAAACCATACATGCATTTCTCACAGCCATACACTTAAAAATCTCATGCACATCTCTGCTCTGAAAAAATGACCAATTTCTTGGATCCGGCAACAGAAACATGTACAACTTTTCAAGAATCTTCCAACAGCTCAACCATTGCAATCAGCGGCAATGCCAAGCGCAGCAAGGTACCAAATACGCATCACTGGAATCGAGAGTTGCCGCAATCTGAGCTGACACAAACCATTAATTCCCAAAGTCACCTAGCAAGTAGTAGTATAATTGGACATGTTTTCAGGACCGTGGGCCTCAAATTCCGCATCGTGTCGATGCCATTGCAGGCTGAAGAAGAGAAGCGTCACTTACTGGTCTCGGAGAGGAAGAGGAGCAGCATGACGAGGGCGGAGATGAGCGTGACAACGACGCCAGAGCATGCACTTGTAGAAGTCCTTGTTGACCTTGGGGCAGGCGTCGGGCCCCTTGAGCTTCTACAGGAGCCACTCCATCTATCTTTTCCTTCTCCTCCATCGCCGCAGAGATCGCCGGTAGGCAACAGTAGCTGGCGCCGAACCCAAATCCCCCCGATCTGAGAGCGGGCGAGGTGGCCGGGGCGCGCCCATGTGCACGGAGGTAGGCAGCAGCAGCTAGCACCGTACCCCAATCCTCCCGATCTGAGAGTGGCCGGGGTCGCTGGAGCGAGCTCGTGAGATAGAGTTTGACCGGCGCAAGATTCTGGTGGCGAGGAATTCATGATGGTTTCTCGAAGACTCTGTTTCTTTCGCGATAGAAGGAGACTCGGTGCGGCGTGATATCTCTATCTCAGCCTTTCGTTCCATATCTAACGGCTGGGATGGTAGGAGGCAGACACACCATCACCACCAACTCCCTTTTTTATAGGAGTAGAGATATACATATATACATAAACGGCCGCACGGGAGGCATCATAATACTTTCAGACAAAAGTATAAACACAACCTTTATAATTCAATAAAACATTGTTTTTACAATGGGAATACATGTCACTAGAACATAATATTCTTCGAGCACTGAGCCTCTATTGAACGAGCGCCTCCAAGGACTTCTTCAAAGTAGTGCTCGGCAGATACTAGGCCTACGGCCAAACTCTGGGTTGCAATAGCGGTGGCCCCCATCTCTGCCCAGTATGTCTTGACACAGGAAAGTGCCATACGCGCACCCTCTATGCACGCCGACCTCTTCATAGCGTCGATGTGCGGCACAGCACCAAGGAACTGTTCCACTAAACTAAAATAACTATTCGGCATTGGCCCTTCCAGCCACAGATGATCCACAACAGACCTCATGGCAAGCCCGGACAACCTATGGAGCTTGGCCCAATCAGCCATTCGCTCATTCGATAGCAGCGGACGCACTGGAACATGGAACTGTGACCAGAATAGCCTTTCCACTTCACGATCTTTTTGATCCTTGAAGTACTCGGCCGCATCAGCAGCACTGACTGCCAAATCCATGTATGCGTATGCAGAACTCCATAGTTGATCAAGAGGGGCATACTTCAGATCTCCGAACTTCGTCCGCAACAAAAAGGGCTTCCCAGCCACGATATCTCCAGCTTGACGCAGCTCCTCCTTCGCCGCTCTGATTTTAGAGCGGGCTTCCTTGGCCTTCTCCAGGTCCGTCGCCTTCGCTCGGCTTTCTTTTTCAAGAAGCTGGTAACGGTCGGCGGCATCTTTCAACTCAGCGGCCATCTTGGCTATTTTTTCCTTGCTTTGGCAAGGCGCAGCCTGTTCGGCCCTCAACTCTTCGACCGCCTTTAGAGCGGCCGCATCACTATTCCTGGCTTGTTCCTTGGCTCGGGCAAGTTCCGCCCGAAGGGTCTCCACAGTGGCAGCTCCATCTGCAGTCACAACATATTAAAGATACTAGCATCATGCTCCTCTTACTATGTGTTGATCACCGGAGAAATCACATACCCTGTGCCTCTTCGAGCCGCTTGTTGACAAGCACGATGTCGGCATCTGCCGCATCAAGTTGCCGCTTCAGCTCGGCAAACTCACCAGTCCGGCTAGCCACCGGACCTTCAGGCACCTGCACATGAAGGTGGCCTGATTATTACCTGGGACTATGATCCTCGGTTTGCCGCCATTCTCAACGGCAACCAGAGTCTCGGGGGCTATTATCTGCATAGGGCACACCTAATGTCTGCGGTACTGTAAAAAACATACACTATTTCACGTACCTCAAAGCCTTTCAACAGACTCATAAAAGCTTCATGCAACCCGCTTTTGGTGGATGAAATCCTCTAAAGCACCGTACCCATTAGCGTACGATGCGCTTCTGAGATAGCCGCTTGCTCCAGAAGATCCTTCAGTGCGTCCGATCGCACACCGGACGGTTCCAGACTCTTTCTGTTGCTTGATGACCCACAAGCATAGGGGATCTGTCGTAGTCCTTTCGATAAGTAAGAGTGTCGAACCCAACATGGAGTAGAAGGAAATGATAAGCAGTTTCCAGCAAGGTATTCTCTGCAAGTACTGAAATAAGTAGTAACAGATAGTTTTGTGATAGGATAATTTGTAAAAGAGCAACAAGTAACAAAAGTAAATAAAGTGCAGCAAGGTGGCCCAATCCTTTTTGTAGCAAAGGACAATCCTGGACAAACTCTTACATAGAGAAAAGCGCTCCCGAGGACACATGGAAATATCGTCAAGCTAGTTTTCATCACGTTCATATGACTCATGTTTGGTACTTTGATAATTTGGTATGTGGGTGGACCGGTGCTTGGGTACTGTCCTTACTTGTACAAGCATCCCACTTATGATTAACCTCTATTGCAAGCATCCGCAACTACAACAAAAGTATTAAGTTAAACCTAACCATAGCATGAAACATATGGATCCAAATCATCCCCTTACGAAGCAACGCATAAACTAGGGTTTAAGCTTCTGTCACTCTAGCAACCCATCATCTACTTATTACTTCCCAATGCCTTGGCCCAAATAATGGTGAAGTGTTATGTAGTCGATGTTCACATAACACCACTAGAGAAGAAACAACATACATCTCAGCAAAATATCGAACGAATACCAAATTCACATGACTACTAATAGCAAGACTCCTCCCATGTCCTCAGGAACAAACGTAACTACTCACAAAGCATAATCATGTTCATAATCAGAGGGGTATTAATATGCATATAGGATCTGAACATATGATCTTCCACCAAATAAACCAACTAGCATCAACTACAAGGAGTACTAAACACTACTAGCAACCTACTAGTACAAATCCCGGACTTGGAGACAAGAATTGGATACAAGAGATGAACTAGGGTTTTGAGAGGAGATGGTGCTGGTGAAGATGTTGATGGAGATTGCCCTCTCCCGATGAGAGGAGCGTTGGTGATGAAGATGGCGATGATTTCCCCCTCCCGGAGGGAAGTTTCCCCGGCAGAACAGCTCTGCCGGAGCCCTAGATTGGATCTGCCAAAGTTCTGCCTCGTGGCGGCGGAGTTTCGTCCGAGGAGATGGCTTATGATTTTTTCCTCATTGAAAGACTCCACATAGCATAAGATGGCCATCGGAGAGCTACCAGGGGGCCCATGAGGTAGGGGGCACGTCCAGGGGGTAGGGCGCGCCCCCACCCTTGTGGGCAGGGTGTGCCCCCCCTAGTGAACTTCTTGCGCTCGCTATTTTTTATATATTTTAAAAACGTCTTCCATGAAGTTTCAGGACTTTTGGAGCTGTGCAAAATAGGTCTCTAATATTTGCTCCTTTTCTAGCCCAGAATCCCAGCTGCCGGCATTGTCCCTCTTTATGTAAACCTTGTAAAATAAGAGAGAATGGGCATAAGTATTATGACATAATGTGTAATAACAGCCCATAATGCAATAAATATGATATGAAAGCATGATGCAAAATGGACGTATCATTGCTCTCTTTAGGAGCCGAATATTGAGTACTTCGGGTGGCCAAAGAATTACCCTCTGGCCTCGGCGGATCAGGAGAAATCCTCCATGACGACACCTCAGGGTCGCCCGCCTCATGAGGCGCGGAGGCATGGGGAGGTGTTTGGCTGTCCATCATCTCTGGAAGAAGATCCCCCGAAGACGAACTCCGTCGAGAAGGGCTACGATCCGAACTACAAGATATATGCTTCGGTTATTGTCCTCAGAAGTAAAGCAGGACATTTTTATTATTTAGTGCCTTTTGTTTACTTACATCTCGGTGGAGGGCTGACCCCCTTGCGGGCACTGTGCGGCAAGGGTACCTTCCGAGGCAGGACCCTCTGACGAAGATTTCTTCCCTGTTTGGAAACCTTTGTTTTTGGGTCTTCAGAGGTGGTCCTCTTCCTTCCTTGGGAAGAGGGAATTTCAGACTCTTCTCCCCGATTACCCTCCTTCGCGGAGGCGCTAATTCCCCTAGTTTGGATGAATAATGAGTGAGGCCCACTTTCAGCCTCTTTATTCCCCCCTTTATCTTCCCCTGAGGGCGCCTGATAAGGTGCCGGCTCGAGCATTCTGGCTAGTACTGGATCAGCTGAGCCTTCGGGAAGGGGGGCCAAACACCTGATCATCTTTGCCTTTGTTACCCAGTCCTGGTCAAAGAGCAACCTTTCAGAATGATGTTGTGATAAATAAAAAAACGACGTGTTCGGCCACGGGATTGCTTACTTGGGTATCTGGACGCTTGCAGCTTAGACCCGCATCCTTGGTGGTGTCCGGACACCTTATTTGTGGTCCGAAGAACAATTTGTACATCTCTTCGAGCGTCATGCCGAGGAAGTGTTGAATAGTTCGCGATCCTTCCGGGTTGAACTCCCAATACGGAGGGGTCAACATTTGCAAGGCGGGACTCGACGAACTAGCATGACTTGCATTACCGTGGCCAGGCTGACATCTCTCTCGAGGAGATCTCGGATGTGAATCTGCAATATCGGCACATCATTTACTGGCCCCTAGTCCAGCCCCTTGTTGATCCATGACGTCAGTTGTGGTGGGGGGGCCGAGCGAAAGGCCGGGGCGGCTACCCACTTGGTACCCCGGGGAGCTATGATATAAAACCACTCCCGTTGCCATAAACTGGACACCTCTGGGAAGGAACCCTCTGGCCATGGAACATCAGCGCTTTTGCTTATTACGGCACCTCTGCACTCTGCGTGTCGCCCCTCGATCTTCTTCGGCTTCACATTGAAAGTATTGAGCCATAGGCCGAAGCGTGGGGTAATGCGGAGGAAGGCCTCACACACGACGATGAACGACGAGATGTGAAGGAGGGAATCCGGGGCCAGGTCATGGAAATCCAGCCCATAATAGAACATGAGCCCCCTAACAAAGGGATCCAGAGCGAGGCCTAGCCCTCGGAGGAAGTGAGAGATGAATACAACGCTCTCGTCGGGTTTGGGAGTGGGAATGACCTGCCCTCGAGCAGGCAGCCTTTGCGAGATTTCGCTGGTCAAATACCTGGCCTCTCTTAGCTTCTTGATGTCTTCCTCTATGACAGAGTAAGGCATCCACCGACCTTGAAGGTTGGATCCGGACATGGTTGAAGGTCCGAAGCGCCTGACCTGAGCCTTGGGTGTTGGAACTCAAGACGGGGGAAGGATTCGATTGAGTACAAGAGGGAAAAAAGGACAGGCCTTGGCCTCTTTATAAAGAGGGTGAATATCAAGCATCCTCCTCGTGGCCATTTGGGACTTGCCTAAAATCGAGGAGTCATACAAACGGGCACGAATGGGTTACCCACATCCGTATTGATGAGAATCCCGTAATAAGGGGGACACGATCTCTGCTTCGACAAGACGTGTTAAGAAAACCGCCTCGCGATATGTGTAGTGCTGGTTGAGAAAAACGGTTCGAGTAATGACCAGGCCATGACATGATGTAATGTTGCTAAACATGTCAGCAGATTAGATTTGTGGAAATATTATTCTCTCTACGGTGGTATGTGGAACTTATTTTGCAGAGCCGGACACTATCCTCGTGTTCAAGATCTTCTATGGAGTATTCGGGGGAGGAACCCGCCTTGCAATGCCGAAGACAAATCTGCGCGCCGAACTCATCGTCGTTGAAGTCTGGTTCAGGGGCTACTGAGGGAGTCCTGGATTAGGGGGTCTCCGGACAGCCGGACTATATCCTTTGGCCGGACTGTTGGACTATGAAGATACAAGATTGAAGACTTCGTCCCGTGTCCGGATGGGACTCTCCTTGGCGTGGAAGGCAAACTTGGCAATACAAATATGTAGATCTCCTTCCTTGTAACCGACTTTGTGTAACCCTAGCCCCCTCCAGTGTCTATATAAACCGGAGGGTTTAGTCCGTAGGACAACAACAATCATACCATAGGCTAGCTTCTAGGGTTTAGCATCTACGATCTCGTGGTAGATCAACTCTTGTAATACTCATATCATCAAGATCAATCAAGCAGGAAGTAGGGTATTACATCCATCGAGAGGGCCCAAACCTGGGTAAACATCGTGTCCCCCGCCTCCTGTTACCATCCGCCTTAGACGCACAGTTCGGGACCCCCTACCCGAGATCCGCCAGTTCTAACACCGACACCTCTCCTTGGGAGGTAGTTCTTCCATTGTACTTGTTCATCCTCGGCCTACAAGGCAATCCACCACACCACACTGGAGTAGGGTATTACACCACATCGGTGGCCCAAACCAGTATAAGCTCTTGTATCCCTTGTTCTTCGAGTTCGACGAGATGAGCTTTGAGATCGTGGTGTGTGAGTGAGCTAGGGAGAGGGAGAGATATTCATGCACACCCCAGAGTTTGAACCTTAAGGGTTTTGCCGGAACCCGAAATTTGACAGTCGACGCTTCGGATAACTCTTTGTTGGGCGTTGAAGGCCATACTCTCCGGTGGCTAGGACTTTGGTCCATCTGTCGTTGAGTGTATCCTGTTCGGCTTGGAGCCTCTACTACTGCTTTTTTAGACTTCTCGCATTGGTGATTAGCTGGCGCTTAAAGTGCTCCTGCTCGAGTGGTTCCTCTGGCACGATGAAGTCTTCGTCGCCGAGGCTCACATCGTCCTCAGAGAGCGGTAGATAATTACTGTCTTTCGAGTCCCCGTTACCGACCAGATCATCGGGGTTTACTTGCTCCTCTCCCACATCATCTTGTTCAGATGTGGGCTCCATGGGGGCTTCGAGCTCTTCTGCACCCTGGGGAGTGTTATCGTCTCCGGTGCCGGTATTACTGTCTTTGCCACGACGTGATTCTGAGCGGTGTCGCTGGTGTCGACGTTTCAGTGGTGCCTCATCAGGTTTGTCCTCTACCGGATATTTATTTTTTGCATCGTCATCCTCTTTGGGTGTGTCCACCATGTATACGTCGTATGTGGAGGTGGCCGTCCAACACCCGGTAATCGCGGGTCTTGGCCTTGTTCATCCTCCATGCCGTCGATATCTTTGGAGGCGTAGTCCAGCATGTCAGTTAAATCTTCGACAGTGGCTATAAAGTGGGTGGTGGGTGGGACATAAAATTCCCCGCTCTTAGCCCCTAGTCCAGGCTAGGTGTAGTTCGGAAATGATTCCTCTGTAATGGCGAGGGATCGCATTAAGTCCACGACCTCGTTTAATAGCGAGGTTTGTATAGGGAAACGAGAGTCCGCGGGGCTGGCCGGGGCGAAGGCCTCCTTATCATGCTTGCTTGGCGCGGACTTCGGGAGCTCAGATACGGAATCCGGGGGCGAGGCCAGCCTTTCAATGATAGGGGGAATCCGGTCTAATCCCGAATTCGTCGTGGACACAATCGCCTTCGGATCCTTAGTAATGCGGTTCACGGCAGAGAGTCCGGTGGGCTCCAAACTCCCATCTTTGGACCCGGTGGTTTGCTCCGAATCTAAGGCCAGAGTTGTGATCGGGGCCACGAAACCTTCGAAGATCAAATCTCCTCGGATATCAGCGACATAGTTTAGGTTCCCAAAACTGATCTGATGACCAGGGCGTAGTTGTCGATCTGTTCTAGGTGGCCAATCAAGTTGGCACGTAGAATGAAACCACGGAATACAAAAATCTGGTCGGGGAGGTAAGCTTCCCCAGAGACGGCATTGTTTTAGATGATCAAACGAGCCATCGAGCCTTCTGTTGACAGCACAGTGGAACTCTCAATGAAAGCACCAATGCGGTGTCAAAATCGGCCAATCTTGGGTAGGGGGTCCCGAACTGTGCATCTGAGGATCGAAGGTAACAGGAGGTAGGGGACACGATGTTTACCCAGGTTCGGGCCCTCTTAATATAGGTAGTACCCTACTTCCTACTTTATTCACTTTGATGTGTATAGGGGTTACAAGAGTTGATCTACCTCGAGATCATAATGGCTAAACCCTAGATGTCTAGCATGTATGATTATGATCGCCTCTACGGACTAAACCCTCCTGTTTATATAGACATCGGAGGGGCCTAGGGTTGTACAGAGTCGGTTTAAAGAGAAAGTAAACTTCATATCCGAACGCCAAAGCTTGCCATCCACGCAAAGGAGAGTCCCATCCAGACACGGGGGAAGGCCTTCTATCTTGTATCTTCATGGCCCATCAGTCTGGCCCATGTCACATAGCTCGGACACCGAGGGACCCCCTAATCCAGGACTCCCTCATGCCCCCACCGAGTGCACGACACCCATTTGCGACGTGTCGGAGTGTTCTAACAGCAAGAGATCCAAAGTTGCTACACCCCGAGTGAAAAAGGTCCTGGCAGGGCTGGCTGGCGTTGATGGTACTTTCACTATCAGCGCCACCCTCGATGACAAATAGGAAAGCGTGCTCGTTGCCTTCCTGCGGGCGAATATCGATGTGTTTGCCTGGCAACCATCTAATATCCCCGGTGTTCACAGGGAGGTAATCGAGCACCAACTTGCTGTCTTCCCACATGCCCGACCTGTCAAGAAGAAAGTCCAGAAGCAGGCCTTGGAGAGGCAACAGTTCATTGCAGAAGAGATCAAGAAACTTGAGGCAGTTGGTTTGGTCAGAGGAGTGCTGCATCCCACGTGGTTGGCAAATCCAGTAGTAGTCTGGTAGGCTAACGGGAAGTGAAGGATTTGCATGGATTTCATATATCTCAACAAGGCTTGCCCGAAAGACCAATTTCCCTTGTCGTGTATCGACCCAATTGTGGATTCCACTTCAGGTTGTGATTTGCTCTCCTTTCTGGACGCATACTCTATGTATCACCAAATCTTCATGTCCAAGGAAGATGAAGAGAATACGTCGTTCATCACTCCATGCGGTATGTACTGCTTCGTCCTCATGCCATTCGGATTAAAGAGTGCCAGGTCCACTTTTGCAAGGCCAATCCAGATTGGTTTGGAGCCACAGATGCACAAAAACATAGAAGCCTATATGGATGATATTGTGGTCAAGACCAAGGATTGTGCCACTCTTACTCAGGATTTGGAGGAGACATTTGATATTCTGCGCAAGATCAATCTGAAGCTCAACCCGGAGAAGTGTGTATTTGGTGTTCCCTCCAGCAAGTTGCTTGGGTTTTTTGTATCCCATCGCGAGATCAAAGCCAACCCCAACAAGATCAAGGCCATCGAGCAAATCCAAGCACCAAGGACAGTTAAGTATGTGAGGCGTCTGATAGGATGTGTTGCCGCGCTAAGCAGATTCATCTCCAAGTCTGTCGAGCGCGCACTGCCGTTCTTCAAAATTTTGAAGAAGGCCAGTCCTATGAAGTGAACCCCAGAAGCAGATGTAGCTTTGCAAGATTTAAAGGCCTACTTGTCCTCTGTGCCTACCTTGGTTGCTCTCAAACCCCAGGAGCCGTTGTTGCTATACTTGGCAGCAACCAACCCAGTGATCAGTGCGGCCTTGGTAGCGCAGTGAGAAGTGGATGAGGCAGAAAGTGAGCAGAGACTGGCAGAATCAGAGAAGGATCAGGGCAACAATTAGCATGGCAATGAGAACAACCCCAAGGAGCAAGGAAGAAAGTGGTGCAGCGCCAAGTGTACTTCGCCAGCTCCTTGTTATAGGGGGCTAGATCGAGGTACTCTGGTGTGCAGAAGTTGATCTTTGGTCTCCTTATGGCCTCAAGGAAACTTTGCCACTACTTCCAAGCCCATGAGATCATGGTTGTTACTAGTTTCCCGTTGCAAAGGATACTCTGGAACCCTGAGGCTACCGACAGAATAGTGGAGTGGGCTTTGGAGTTATCTAGCTTTGGTTTGAAGTTTGAGAGCACATCAACTATTCAGAGCAGGGCGTTGGCAGAGTTTATTGCAGAATGGGCGCCAACCCCTGATGACGAAGTGACAGAGACGGTTATCCCCGACAAGGAATTACCCCAAGAATGGATTGTTTATTTTGATGGTGCCTTTTCCCTACAAGGTGCGGGAGCTGGCGTGCTCCTTGTCGCCCCCTTCGGGGAGCACTTGAACTATGTCGTCCAAATGCATTTTGCCCGGGAAGAAGCCACCAACAATACAGCTGAGTATGAAGGGCTCCTTGCCGGGATCGGGATTGCAGCAGAATTGGGAAATAAGAAGCTTATCATTCGAGGAGATTCATAGCTTGCGGTGAGACAAGTCAACAAAGATTATGAAACTCCATTGATTGAGGCATACGTCTAGGAAGTGAGGAGATTGGAGGAGCGCTTGACGGATTGCAAATAGAGCACATACCCCATGCAGAAAACAACATAGCTGATCATCTGTCAATGTGTGTTGCGCAGAAGCTTCCTATGGAACCAGAGACTTCTCGTCCCCATATCACTCAGCCCTCCATATCACCAAAAACAATGTCCCAGAAGAGGAGAAAGTTGGACTATGGTAAGCCTCTCCCGGTAGAGGCGTCCGCTCTCGGCAGAGACCCTGCCAGAAACAACTCCTCACAGCCTGCCAGACCACCCCCTCTAGTCGGGCCCATGGACCCCATGAACGAGGCTGGTACTCCCGTAGTAGAGGAGTTGCCGCTAGTCCTTGTTGGTGAGCCCCAGGCTCCAACGTGGGCGAGGAACATTGTCCACTTTCTCCAAATCGGAGAGCTTCCCAGCGACCAAGATAAAGCTGAAAAAGTAGCCCGGAGGACCAGTATGTATCAGTTTGTCGATGACACTCTATACAGAAGGAGGCCCAATGGTGTGAAATTGAAATGTGTCTGATGGGAAGAAGGAAAGGAACTGTTGGCTGAGATTCACAGAGGAATGTGCGGCTCCCATATTGGATCAAGGGCATTAGTTGCGAAAGCATTCCGGCAAGGATTCTATTGGCCCAGGGCACTCCAAGATGCGGTCGAGCTAGTCACGAAATGTGAAGCCTATCAGTTCCATTCGAAGAAAACATACCTGTCTGCCAAAGCTCTTCAAACAATCCCTCTATCATGGCCATTTTTGGTCCGGGGGCTAGATATCCTCGGCCCCTTCCCCTGAGCAATCGGGGGCTTTGAATTCTTGTTCGTTGCCATCGACAAGTTTACAAACTGGTCGGAAGTGACTGTCGTGAGAAAGGTGACTGCTCAGTCAGCTATGAAGTTCTTGAAAGAATTGGTGTGTCGTTTCGGAGTTCTGGCAAGGATCATCACCGACAACGGCACCCAGTTCACGAGCCGCGCCTTCATGCAATATGTTTATGCCCTTGGATGCAAGATCTCATTTGCCTCCGTGGCACACCCCCGGAGCAATGGACAAGCTGAGAGGGCGAACACTGAAGTGTTGCGCAGACTCAAGACAAGAACTTTTGATACGATGTAGAAGCACGACAAGTGGTGGATTGAGGAACTGACGGTAGTTCTCTAGTCCCTCAGAACAACACCAAACCGAGCTACTGAGCAGACTCCCTTCTCCCTGGTCTACGGGGCAGAAGCAGTTATCTCCACGGAACTCATTTATGGGTCACCTCGAGTGCTTGCCTACGATGAAGTAGCGCAAGATCATCACCGGCGTGACGACATTGTGCTACTCGAGGAGAACCATCTTCGGGCTGCTACGTGTGTTGCACGCTATCAGCAAGCCCTGCGTTGCTACCATAGCCGCAGGGTTCACGCCCGGTGTTTTGAGGAAGGTGACCTTGTCCTTAGGCGTGTTCAGTCCGCCAAGGGTTCGAACAAGTTGCCACCAAAGTGGGAAGGCCCTTACTGGGTAGTACAAGTCACCAGACCATGCGCGATCCGTCTGGAGACCGGAGATGGCACTCAGTTGCAAAACTCATGGAATATTGAGCATCTCCTCAAGTTCTACCTGGATGGCGTGGCTATCGGGCCTTGCCCGGCAGCCACCCTTTTGTACAGGCCTTGCCTCAGCTACATATAACCCCTTCTACAAAGCCAGGGTGATGACCCTGTGCAAGATAAAATAAAGAAGCGCTGTGGGGGGCGACCAAGATCTACATGCATGCATGAGCATTCCAAGACCACTGCATAAGCATTTCATGAGCATCTGCAGATGCATATAGATAGGATCGCATCCTGCATTCATTCTCATCTGCATGAAACTCCAGGTTCCTGCCGTGGGCTTGGCTTTTGATAAGGAGATGAGGAGATTGCCCGGCACAACGATCCCCGGCAAGCCAACCAGATAAGTTCTACCTCTTGTCCGTTAGTGTTCTGTAAGCTATAACTTGTGCATAAGGAAGCCTCGCCACTCTTTTGAGACTTAGGTGCTCCCTTCCATGACTCGAACATTGCTTCGGTCAGGATGGTTGCAATGGCCTTTGGTAAAAATAAGTTGGCGGGGGGCTGGTCCTTCTGTCTGTTCCCCGGCAGATGCATCTCTCCGGCACACAAAAAGGGTACTGGCAGGATAGCCTGCCGGGGAAAACTCATTTATTTATATTAAAGAGGCATCTTACGTCTGCATGGACATACACATGCATGGGTTCTCGGCAAGGTTCATCTTTTTCATTAATATGCTAATACAAGTACAAGCATTACAGAACACAAACATGGACTCGAGAGATTACGTTATTTGAATTAAAATTTGGCAAGTGCCTACAGGTTTAAGATTGAAAAAATATAAGTGCACCGTAAACTCCTCTCCCTGTCCCTCTTGACCCAGGTAGTGCGGTGTGAAAAGAAGAGGACGGGTGACGCGCCGTCACAATGCCACCCCGATTCTTGTCAAGAACTGGCGGGCACAGCCTGAAAAGATCGGGAGTGGCGAGGCTGCGAATGAGGAAGATGTCCGGAGCACCTCGACGACCCCCTGGTCACCACCTCCAGGGATAAACGGGGAGTGATAACCCACAAGTATAGGGGATCACAATAGTTTTTGAGGGTAGAGTATTCAACCCAAATTTATTAATTCGACACAAGGGGAGCCAAAGAATACTCTCAAGTATTAGCAGCTGAGTTGTCAATTCAACCACACCTGGAAACTCAATATCTACAGCAAGGTATTTAGTAGCAAAGTAATATGATAGTAGTGGTAACGGTAGCAAAAGGTAACAGTAGTAAAAGTAGTGTTTTTGGTATTTTGTAGTGATGATAGCAATAGCAACGGAAAAGTAAATAAGCGGAGAACAATATATGAAAAGCTCGTAGGCAATGGATCGGTGATGGAGAATTATGCCGTATGTGGTTCATCATGTAACAGTCATAACCTAGGGTGACATGGAACTAGTGTAGGATCGAAAGTATGTCTAGGGGGGTGATTAGACTACTTGACCAAATAAAAACTTAACCTTTTCCAAATTTTAGTTCTTGGCAGATTTTAGCTAATTTAGGACAAGTCAAGCAATCATCACATAATTCAAGCAAGCATGCAAAGAGTATATAGGCAGCGGAAAGTAAAGCATGCAACTTGCAAGAATGTAAAGGGAAGGGTTTGGAGAATTCAAACGCAATTGGAGACACGAATGTTTTTCCCGTGGTTCGGATAGGTGGTGCTATCCTACATCCACGTTGATGGAGACTTCAACCCACGAAGGGTAACGGTTGCGCGAGTCCACACAGGGCTCCACCCAAGGGTAACGGTTGCGCGAGTCCACACAGGGCTCCACCCACGAAGGGTCCACGAAGAAGCAACCACCCACAAAGTGTCCACGAAGAAGCAACCTTGTCTATCCCACCATGGCCATCGCCCACACAGGACTTGCCTCACTAGCGGTAGATCTTCACGAAGTAGGCGATCTCCTTGCCCTTACAAACTCCTTGGTTCAACTCCACAATCTTGTCGGAGGCTCCCAAGTGACACCTAGCCAATCTAGGAGACACCACTCTCCAAGAAGTAACAAATGGTGTGTAGGTAATGAACTCCTTGCTCTTGTGCTTCAAATGATAGTCTCCCCAACACTCAACTCTCTCTCATAGGATTTGGATTTGGTGGAAAGAAGATTTGAGTGGAAAGCAACTTGGGAAGGCTAGAGATCAAGATTCATATGGTAGGAATGGAATATCTTGGTCTCAACACATGAGTAGGTGGTTCTCTCTTAGAACATATGAGTTGGAATGGTGTGTGTGTTCTGATGGCTCTCTCCATGAATGAAGAGGAGGTGAAGGGGTATATATAGCCTCCACAAAAAATCCAACCGTTACACAGTTTTCCAATCTCGGTGGGACCGAATCAATAAACTCGGTTGGACCGAAAATGTAAACCTAGTGACCGTTAGAGATTTTCGGTGGGACTGACATGCAACTCGGTAGGACCGATATGGTTTGGGTTTGGGCATAACGTAATCTCGGTGAGACCGATTACACAAACTCGGTGAGACCGAATTTGGTAATTAGCTAACCAGAGAGTTGGTCAGGCAAACTCGGTGGGACCGATTTGCTCTTTCGGTGAGACCGAGTGGAACTCGGTGAGACCGAAAAGTTACAAAGGGGAAACACTGAGTTTACATTGCAATCTCGGTGGGACCGATTCGCTCTTTCGGTGAGACCGAAAAGTTACGAAAGGGAAACAGAGAGTTTGCAACCCCATCTCGGTGAGACCGAGATCCTTATCGGTAGAACCGAATTGCTAGGGTTTGACAGTGGCTAATGACAAGTGAAAACTCGGTGGCGCCGGATAGGAAGAATCGGTAGGACCGAGTTTGGCTTAGGGTTTAGGTCATATGTGGATATGGGAAAGTAGTTGAGGGTTTTGGAGCATATCACTAAGCACATGAAGCAAGAGGCTCATTAAGCAACACCTCATCCCTCCTTAATAGTATTGGCTTTTCCTAAAGACTCAATGTGATCTTGGATCACTAAAATATAAAATGAAGAGTCTTGAGCTTTTGAGCTTGAGCCAATCCTTTTTCGTTAGCATTTTGAGGGTTCCACTTTCACATCCATGCCATGCCAATCATTGAGCTTTCCTGAAATAATCATCTTGGAATAGCATTAGCTCAATGAGCTATATGTTGTTATAAATTACCAAAACCACCTAGGGATAGTTGCACTTTCAATCTCCCCCTTTTTGGTAATTGATGACAACATATAGATCAAAGCTTCGACAAGTGATAATAAGCATGAAATATATCGTCGCTTTGAGAAGTATGTGATAAGTAAGAGCTCCCCCTAAATTTGTGCATATTTAAAATTTTCTTTGGACTGCAAATGCACAAGGAGTTAGAGTCATGGGTTACTCTTCCATGTCACATACATCTTGGTGGAGCGCTTAAAATGATAAGAATGAAATACATGCACTCATCACCAAGAAAAGTGAATGATCACATAAGATAGATAAGATAATAGCATTAAGCAAACATTAAGTGTAGCTTATGATCAAACACATGATCATCAATGTCTCACAAATAATGACGTAGTATCTCAAGCACTCAAAAGCAAACAAGTTCGAAAAACCACCAAATAAAGCAAGAGAGAAAAGCAACACACACTCTCTCTCTCTCTCGAAGCCTATGATCTATACATCTTCTCCCCCTTTGGCAACAAGTTACCAAAAAGTTCCTAGAAAATGCATAGCACTAGATCGACGCTCAGGCTTGATCTTCTGGTGGTGGTGGAGTCCGGATCACTCCAAGGACGAAGGCTTCGGTAGACGCTGAAGTAGACGCTGGAGTTGGAGCTGAAGTAGATGCTGGAGCTTGTGGAACTGAGGTTGTAGCTGGTGCTGAAGTGGTGGCTCTGGTGTCAGCAATTGGCACGGCAGATGACCTCGGGCCTCGTGGCACTCTGGCAAAGGCATGAGTGGTAGTCCTGCCTCTCCTCTCCTGCATGTCCTCCTGGAGCTGCTCCACTGCAGACTGAACTTCCGTTACTTTGACATCCAAGTCATAGAACTTCTGTTCCATGATTCTCTCTAGGCTCTGCTGATTTTGAGTGAGGGTGGCCAGACTTTGCTCAATCCTCAGCGTGGATGCAATCAAGTAACCAAGCTGCTCTTGTTTAGTCTTCAGGAAATACTCAGATGCCTCCTCTTGAGTTGGCATCTTGGCAGCTTTCTCCTTCCTTGCCTTCTCCTTCTTCGCGTATGCTTGGGCAGATGATGGCTCGTTCTCAGTCATGACAACTTGATTGTCCTCAAAATCTGGACAGATGGGCAGATGTTCCTTGTCCAATAAATATATGCCCGTGCCATCTTGGAGTTGATGAGCTCCTGAATCTGAGGGACATTTCCGCAATTCCTCTTCTGGTCTGCTGCAGTCCTCTTGATCATTTCCACTATGAGGCTCATCACTTTGAACTTCTGAGGCACATCAAACACATGTAGCAAGTTGATAGCATGGCCTCTGATCATCTTGTGATCACCTGACTTGGGCAATAAGGTGTGCCTCAAGATCCAATTGATAGTCGGGAGCCCTGACAGAAGGTAATGTACTGAGCCAAACTTGAAAGTGTCAAGTGCCTCATTTGGAATTTCCTTATACATATTGGACATTGAGTTGTGGTCCATCTTCTTCTTGGCATATATGTCCATGTCATCATCATGCTCCTTTGGGTCATTAATCAACTTTGCCCATTCCTCAACAGTGGATTGGTACCTCGTACCCTCAGACATCCATGTGATCCTCCCATCTGGGTAGAAGTGTGCCGTGGAGTAGAACTGCATGATAAGCTCCTCGTTCCACTTTGTGAGCTTCTGCCCAACAAAGTCAGCTACTCCACAAGCTATGAAGCTGTCTTGCACTCTAGGATAGTGCTCCTCATTGTCCTTAATGTATTGCCAATCAACCCATCGCATATCACAGACAATGGGCTTCTTATCTAGCAGCACTGTCTCATAAAAATCCTGCCGCTCCTTGGTGTGAAATCTGTAATCCACGGCAGTCCTTCTCCTTGAAGCATACGGATCTGCTTCTCTCCACTTCCTCAGCCCTGAATCTCTCCTGAGCTTCATATCCTCTGCCACAGGATGAGCATCGTTGTGGTCTGGGATCTTGGGCTTTAGCTTCCTTAGGACATTCTCTTCCTCTTCTTCTGCAACAGTCTCAGGCACTGGGGCCTTGTTCTTCTCAGCAGCTGGGATGCTTCTTGTGTTCCTCTTTGGCTTTGGCTTTGGAGCTGGCTTGGCCTTGGAAGCAGCTCCCCCTGATTTTATGGCATCTCCCATTAGCTTGTGTGCCTTGGGTGCTGGTGCAGCTACCTCTTCTTCTTCTTCCTCTTCCATGATGGAAGCTTTGCCAAGCACTCTAGCCACAGTCTTCTTCACCCTTTCCTTTCTTTTCTTGCGCTCAGCTGCAACTGGCTCTATGGGCTTCTCAGTTGACATTCTGGCCTTTGACATTGGCTGCCTGCCTGCTGGCCTTTTGATTTTCAGGCCTGGCTTAGTGCCTTGAGCTGGCTCAACTCTCTTGGAAGTGGCCTCTTCCTCTGCCACATAGTCTTCATCTTCGGAGTCTGAAGTTCTCTTCTTCCTCTGTCTCGTGGCAGCTTTTGGCAAGTTGCTAGGAGTGCTCCTGATGCCTTCATCAGAAGAACTGGAGGGACTAGTGCCCTCACTCATCACCACTTGCTGTTCTGACACATTCTGGCTATCACTTTGATCAGACATGCTGCGAACTCTGACTGCTGACCCTGTGAACAGATTATAGATGAGGTAGAAAGGATGAGCATCACAAAATGCAGAGATTTTTGCAAAATAATGATCCAAAAACTTAGTTTTAGTTTCCCACTGAAATCATCTCGGATCTACTGATTTTCAAACTCGGTGATACCGAAGCAGTTTTGGAACCTAAACTAGTGAACTCGGTAGGACTGAGTCACAGTTCGGTGGCACCGAGACTGCTAGGGTTTCACAGAGTTCTAAAATCGGTCACACCGATAAGTAATTCTCGGTCAGACCGAGTCTCACTTGTGCAATGGCATGAGCCAAATCGATGGGACCGAGTTTTTCAACTCGGTGGGTCCGAGATGGTTTCGGCAGAAACCTAAACCTAGAATTTTCGAATCAAAGCTAATCTACGGGTGTTTTGACTGGATAGGAGTGTTTCAATCGTGGCAAGAATCACGAAGAACACAATGTGCTAGGAATCAGATTGGAGAATAGCACAAAGATCAAGTCCATACCCTAGTTCGGCGGGGACTTGCTACGGCGGCAACGGCGGGGCACAATTCCCGTTGACGGTGACGGAGACCAGCTACTGGAGGCGGCTGGCGGAGAGAAGACGATCCGGAGACCACGAGGGCAGAGCAGGCTATCGCGCGGGCGAAGGGGTTCGGAGAAATTTCCAAAATTTTGCCCGTGACTATATATAGCCCGACCCTGTCGGTGTGACCGAGTGGAACAACTCGGTGGCACCGAGATTCATAACTGCGTGCAGTTACTGAAACTCGGTGTGACCGAAATGTTCAAATCGGTTGCACCGAGATCGAAAACCTAGATCAACTTAATGATCTTGGTAGGACCGAAAGTGGGGTATCGGTTAGACCAAGAATCATAAAGAGGTTTTGGAAGTTTAAGTCTATGACGAATCGGGGACTCCGAGCGCTCCTCACACAGAGTGGTTCGAATCTGACTTGATCAAATTTTGTGATGCAGCATGAATAGAGTTTGAGACGAGAAAAGCATAGATAGCTAGAGGAGGTTCTTAGGCATTCTTGTCCATCCACTTGGCAAAAAAAAATAAAGCCGAACAATCAAAACAACAAGTGGATGTCCTCGAATGAGTAAAATATGCAACCAGCATGCTCACACAATAAGATGGCAAATGAAATATGTGACAAGGCATGCACAACCAATTCTAGCATCTATCAAGCAATTTGTGATGACTAGGTCATCTATATATGAGTATATTGACTTAGGAGTCAAGTGAGAACACTTGATCATAGGTCATACTCATCGTTTAAGCTCAAGTGGGGTTACCACTTTTACATAAAGCATTGTTGTGTTCACATCTTTAGAGTTGCTTTAGCTCAAGTCTTAGAGTAAATCTCCCCCTAGATGTGATATCCCCCCTAAGATGGATGAACTAACCTTGGGTTTTGTCGATGATGACTTCATGTAGATGTTGAAGATGTGGATGCTCAATGTTGATGTAGATCACTTGGAGCTATCCATTTGAGTGAATTGCACTTTCAATACCTACATGGGTTAGTCCCACAAGGAACAAACAAGGATATCCATAGACATAGAGTGATGCAAACACAAGATGATGTCCATGAAAACTTTTAGGTTACCTTGTCCCTTGTCTTACCAACAAGAGGGTTTGTGACTCCTTGAACTAGTGCAAGATGTGGAAGTTGATTGCACTTGTTCTTGCCAAAATGATAAGAGTGAAGTATGTTGGCGGAGTCACCCTCAAGAACTCTCTAGTTCTTCTTATTTTGGATCCACATCATCTTGATGGGAATCCTTGGAGTTGTAGTCATACTTGATGAAGTGGAACTTGAAGTAGTCTTGGGAATCCATTTGACTAAGGTCTTTGTAGCTTCTTCAAATGCGTCAATTTCCTCTTGAAGCTTGTCCTTGCCTTTTTGCTTGTAGTCTTGTGGTGGAAGATCATCTTGAGCTTGTGTCCCCTTGAAAGAAGTATCATACTTCTCTTGTTGAGGAATAAACTTTGTTTTGGGGTATTGATCTTCTTCCCACTCAACCCCATTGGCATTGAACTTTCGTTCAAAACCAACACCTTGATTCTTTCGGTGCATTCCTTGCTTGCGCACAATTTCCTCGAATTGCTTACTCCCGGCAAGGCTTTTGTACACTCCTTTCTCTATAATTCCCTTCAATAAGCTATTTTCTTTCTCAAGTGTAACTTGGCTAAGAGAATCATTAGTAGAATCAAGAGAACTACTAGAAGCAACAATATTGGATTTAACATGATCATTGTTACTGCTAGAGGAAGAATCTTTCTTGTTCTTGTTACTAGACTTGACTTGAGGCATGTAAGTGGATAAGAGTAAACGCTTGGCAATGTAAGAAGAACTTTTCTTGCGGAGATCATCATTGATTGCCTTTAAGAACTCATGCTCTTGCTCAAGATTAAGCTTTTCAAAGCGTAATTTCTCATGAGCTCTTAAAAGTTCTCAATGATCTTCGAAGATAGTTTCATGAGCTAACTTAAGAGTGTTTAGTTCTTTAGTTAGAGCCTCAATCTTCTCCTTATCATTGTCATTCATTTTATCTTGATTAGCATGTTTAATTGACGTTTCATCATAGTATTCATCACTAGAGTTGTCAACAAGCAAATCATCCCCTAACAAGTCATCTTCATCACTATTGAAATCAACATACTCGGGGTGTGTTACCTTAGGACCTTTGGCCACGAAGCATCTTCCAATTCCTTCATTTGGTGAGTCAAATATGTCGTAGGAGTTGGTTGACACAAGTGCTAGACCGGCAACACCTTCTTCTTGAGTATCTTCGGAGTCGGAGTGATAACTTCTCTCGGAGTGGCTGTCGGAGTCGGAGCCGGATACCCATTCACCAACATGAGCTTGATGTCTTCGTCTTGTGTAGCTCCTTGATGATTTTTCCTTCCTTTTTGAATCCTTGCTTCTCCGTGAGTATCTTCGTTCATAATGATCATATCTACTCCTTCTCTCTCTTGGTGGTGATTCTTTGCTTCTTCTTCTTGGAGAATCTTCTCTTCTCTTGTAGGGAGTCGTACACTCATTGGAATAGTGTCCGGGTCTTCCACAATTGTAGCAGTTTCGCTCTCAACTAGAAGATCTTTTGTCATTGTAGGACCTTGACTTGAAGCTTCTATCTTTGCTTCTACTCTTGTAGAACTTGTTGAAGTTCTTCACCATTAAGCTCAATTCTTCATTGAAGTCTTGTTTCTCACTTGATGATGTAGGGGCTTCACATGAGGCTTTATAGGCACCACTTGATTTGTTGTGAAGTTCCTCTTTATCCTTAAGTGACATCTCATGAGCAACAATTCTTCCAATCACCTCCGTTGGCTTGAGATCTTTGTAATTTGGCATCATTTGGATCAATGTGCATACGGTATCATATTTTCCATCCAAGGCTCTTAGAATCTTCTTGATGATGAATCTATCGGTCATCTCTTCACTTCCTAAGCCGGCAATCTCATTTGTGATGAGAGCAAGCCTAGAGTACATTTCAGCGACACCTTCACCATCCTTCATCTTGAACTTGTCAAGTTGGCTTTGAAGCACATCCAACTTGGATTCCTTGACGGAGTCGGTACCTTCGTGCATATCAATCAAAGTGTCCCAAATTTCCTTCGCATTCTCAAGACGGCTGATTTTGTTGAATTCTTCGGGGCACAATCCGTTGAAGAGAATATCACAAGCTTGAGCATTGTATTGCAACATCTTCAACTCATCCGCGGTAGCTTCACGGTTTGGTTCTCTCCCATCAAAGAAGTCACCTTGCAAACCAACACACACAATAGCCCAAACGGCGAGGTTATGTCCAAGAATATGCATTTTCATTTTATGCTTCCAACTAGCAAAACTAGTACCATCAAAGTAAGGACCTCTACGGTGATAATTTCCCTCGCTAGACGGCATACTCTCCTAGGTTGTGAAACCAAGGCTATGACCACCAAAAGCTATGGAGATCAAGCAAATGGAGACCAAAGCTCTGATATCACTTGTAGGATCGAAAGTATGTCTAGAGGGGGGTGATTAGACTACTTGACCAAATAAAAACTTAACCTTTTCCCAATTTTAGTTCTTGGCAGATTTTAGCTAATTTAGGACAAGTCAAGCAATCATCACATAATTCAAGCAAGCATGCAAAGAGTATATAGGCAGCGGAAAGTAAAGCATGCAACTTGCAAGAATGTAAAGGGAAGGGTTTGGAGAATTCAAACGCAATTGGAGACACGGATGTTTTTCCCGTGGTTCGGATAGGTGGTGCTATCCTACATCCACGTTGATGGAGACTTCAACCCACGAAGGGTAACGGTTGCACGAGTCCACAAAGGGCTCCACCCAAGGGTAACGGTTGCGCGAGTCCACACAGGGCTCCACCCACGAAGGGTCCACAAAGAAGCAACCACCCACAAAGGGTCCACGAAGAAGCAACCTTGTCTATCCCACCATGGACATCGCCCACACAGGACTTGCCTCACTAGCGGTAGATCTTCACGAAGTAGGCGATCTCCTTGCCCTTACAAACTCCTTGGTTCAACTCCACAATCTTGTCGGAGGCTCCCAAGTGACACCTAGCCAATGTAGGAGACACCACTCTCCAAGAAGTAACAAATGGTGTGTAGGTAATGAACTCCTTGCTCTTGTGCTTCAAATGATAGTCTCCCCAACACTCAACTCTCTCTCATAGGATTTGGATTTAGTGGAAAGAAGATTTGAGTGGAAAGCAACTTGGGAAGGCTAGAGATCAAGATTCATATGGTAGGAATGGAATATCTTGGTCTCAACACATGAGTAGGTGGTTCTCTCTCAGAACATATGAG
Source organism: Triticum aestivum (assembly GCF_018294505.1). NCBI lineage: Eukaryota > Viridiplantae > Streptophyta > Magnoliopsida > Poales > Poaceae > Triticum > Triticum aestivum. Next base: position 465,517,419 of record NC_057800.1, read on the forward strand.
CTGGAATGGTGTGTGTGTTCTGATGGCTCTCTCCATGAATGAAGAGGAGGTGGAGGGGTATATATAGCCTCCACACAAAATCCAACCGTTACACAGTTTTCCAATCTCGGTGGGACCGAATCAATAAACTCGGTCGGACCGAAAATGTAAACCTAGTGACCGTTAGAGATTTTCGGTGGGACTGACATGCAACTCGGTAGGACCGATATGGTTAGGGTTTGGGCATAACGTAATCTCGGTGAGACCGATTACACAAACTCGGTGAGACCGAATTTGGTAATTAGCTAACCAGAGAGTTGGTCAGGCAAACTCGGTGGGACCGATTTGCTCTTTCGGTGAGACCGAGTGGAACTCGGTGAGACCGAAAAGTTACAAAGGGGAAACACTGAGTTTACATTGCAATCTCGGTGGGACCGATTCGCTCTTTCGGTGAGACCGAAAAGTTATGAAAGGGAAACAGTGAGTTTGCAACCCCATCTCGGTGAGACCGAGATCCTTATTGGTAGAACCGAATTGCTAGGGTTTGGCAGTGGCTAATGACAAGTGAAAACTCGGTGGCGCCGGATAGGAAGAATCGGTAGGACCGAGTTTGGCTTAGGGTTTAGGTCATATGTGGATATGGGAAAGTAGTTGAGGGTTTTGGAGCATATCACTAAGCACATGAAGCAAGAGGCTCATTAAGCAACACCTCATCCCTCCTTAATAGTATTGGCTTTTCCTAAAGACTCAATGTGATCTTGGATCACTAAAATATAAAATGAAGAGTCTTGAGCTTTTGAGCTTGAGCCAATCCTTTTTACTTAGCATTTTCAGGGTTCCACTTTCACATCCATGCCATGCCAATCGTTGAGCTTCCTGAAATAATCATCTTGGAATAGCATTAGCTCAATGAGCTATATGTTGTTATAAATTACCAAAACCACCTAGGGATAGTTGCACTTCAAATTGATATAATGTAGGCATGTATTCCGAACATAATCATACGTGCTTATGGAAAAGAACCTGCATGACATCTTTTGTCCTACCCTCCCGTGGCAGTGGGGTCCTTACCGGAACTAAGGGATATTAAGGCCTCCTTTTAGTAGAGAACCGGAACAAAACATTAACACATAGTGAATACATGAACTCCTCGAACTACGGTCATCACCGGTAAGTATCCCGATTATTGTCACTTCGGGGTTAACGGATCATAACACATAATAGGTAATTATAGACTTGCAAGATAGGATCAAGAACTCTCATATATTGATGAAAACATAATAGGTTCAGATCTGAAATCATGGCACTCGGGCCCTAGTGACAAGCATTAAGCATAGCAAAGTCATAGCAACATCAATCTCAGAACATAATGGATACTATGGATCAAACCCTAACAAAACTAACTCAATTACAAGATAGATCCCATCCAACCCATCACCGTCCAGCAAGCCTACGATGGATTTCTCACGCACGGCAGTGAGCATCATGAAATTGGTGATGGAGGATGGTTGATGATGATGATGGCGACGGATTCCCCTCTCCGGAGCCTCGAACGGACTCTAGATCAGCCCTCCTGAGAGGTTTTAGGGCTTGGCGGCGGCTCCGTATCGTAAAATGCGATGAATTCTTCTCTCCGATTTTTTCTCTCCCCGAAACACAATATATGGAGTTGGAGTCGGAGAGGCATCAGGGGACCCACGTGGTAGGGGGCGTGCCCTAGGGGGGGCAGGCGTGTCCCCCACCCTCGTGGACAGGTGGTGAGCCCCCTGGCCTTCATCTTTTGCAGCTATTTTTCATATTTTCCAAAAAGTTGCTCCGTGAAGTTTTAGGTCATTCCGAGAACGTTTGTTTCTGCACATAAATAACACCATGGTAATTCTGCTGAAAACAGCGTCGGTCCGGGTTAGTTCCATTCAAATCATGCAAGTTAGAGTCCAAAACAAGGGCAAAAGTGTTTGGAAAAGTAGATACGACGGAGACGTATCAACTCCCCTAAGCTTAAACCTTTGCTTGTCCTCTAGAAATTCAGTTGACAAACAGAAAGTGATAAAGAAAAACTTTTACAAACTCTGTTTTCTCTTGTTGTTGTAAATATGTAAAGCCAGCATTCAAGTTTTCACCAAAGATTATAACTAACCACATTCACAATAACGCTTAGGTCTCAAGGTTACTCATATCAATAGCATGACAACACTTTCTCAAAACAATCATAATATGATATAACAAGATGGTATCACGCTAGCCCTTTCTGAGACCGCAAAACATAAATGCAGAGCACCTTTAAATATCAAGGACTGACTAGACATTGTAATTCATGGTAAAAGAGATCCAGTCAAGTCATACTCAATGTAAACTAACAATAATGAATGCAAATGACAGTGGTGCTCTCCAACTGGTGCTTTTTAATAAGAGGATGATGACTCGGCATGAAAGTAAATAGATAGGCCCTTCGCAGAGGGAAGCAGGGATTTGTAGAGGTGCCAGAGCTCGGTTTTGAAATAGAGATGAATAATATTTTGAGCGGTATACTTTCATTGTCAACATAACAACCAAGAGATGGTGATATCTTCCATGCTACACACATTATAGGCGGTTCCCAAATAGAATGGTAAAGTTTATATTCCCCCTTCCACCAACAAGCATCAATCCATGGCTTGCTCGAAACAATGAGTGCCTCCAACTAACAAGAGTCCCAGGGGGAGTTCTGTTTGCAATTATTTTGATTTAGTTTGCATAAATCATGGGACTGGGCATCCCGATGACCAGCCATTTATCTCTTGAGTGAGGAGCGGAGTCCACTCTTCTTGGGAATAACCCGCCTAACATGGAAGATACGGACAGCCCTAGTTGACACATGAGCTATTCTAGCATACAAAACAGGATATTTATTTGAAGGTTTAGAGTTTGGCACATACAAATTTACTTGGAACGGCAGGTAGATACCGTATATAGGTAGGTATAGTGAACTCATATGGAATAACTTTGGGGTTTAAGGGATTGGATGCACAAGCAGTATTCCAGCTTAGTACAAGTGAAGGCTAGCAAAAGACTGGGAAGCGACCAGCTAGAGAGCGACAACAGTCATGAACATGCATTAAAATTAATCAACACCGAATGCAAGCATGAGTAGGATATAATCCACCATGAACATAAATATCGTGAAGGCTATGTTGATTTTGTTTCAACTACATGCGTGAACATGCGCCAAGTCAAGTCACTTAAATCATTCAGAGGAGGATACCACCCTATCATACCACATCACAACCATTTTAATAGCATGTTGGCATGCCAGGTAAACCATTATAAGCTCCTAGCTAATCAAGCATGGCACAAGAAACTATGATCTCTAGTTGTCATTGCAAACATGTTTATTCATAATGGGCTGAATCAGGAATGATGAACTAATCATATTTACAAAATCAAAAGAGGTCGAGTTCATGCCAGCTTTTCTCATCTCAGTCAGTCCATCATATATCGTCATAATTGCCTTTCACTTGCACGACCGAACGATGTGAATAATAATAATAATAGTGCACATGCATTGGACTATGCTGGAATCTGCAAGCATTCAATAAACAGGAGAAGACAAGGCAATATGGGCTCTTTTGTCAAATCAACAAGTATGCATACAAGAGCCACTTCAACAATTTAATTATGGTCTTCTCCTATCGACCCCCAAAGAAAAGAAAAAGAAATAAAACTATTTACATGGGAAAGCTCCCAACAAGCAAAAGAAGAACATGAAATCTTTTTGGGTATTCTTTTTAGTTACTACTACAAGCATGGAAAGTAAACTAACTAAAAGCTACAACTGATTTTTTGGTTTTTCTTAAGGTTAATCAAACATACAAGAAGAAAGCATAAAAATAAAAATAAACTAGCATGGATGATACAATGAAAAAGTATGAGCACCGACATCTAGCAATGAGTGTGTGAACATAGATGTAATGTCGGTGAGAAATACGTACTCCCCCAAGCTTAGGCTTTTGGCCTAAGTTGGTCTATGGCCACGGTTGGCCTGGCTGATATCCATAATAATAGTTGGGGTTGTACTGCGAAGAAGAAGAAGACTCCGATTGCCACTGGTTGGCAATCATCTCCAGATCCCACTGGTAATTAGACTATCATGAAGGATCAACTTCTAGTTCCGGCTCTAGCTCCATGGCTGGTGCAGGGTTCAGGTAGGCGTGAATAGCCTTCAACGGAACGAGGTACTGGCCTGCATATAAAACAAACAAAGAAGGAGCAAGCAGGGTAATAGTCTCAGGATGATGTTTATTAAAGAACAATTTGTATTTAAGTTCTCCTTCCCTATTCTTAAAAATAAAATCATGTGCCACCATACTTTTGTAATCTATATAAACACAAGGCAGCACTTTTTCTTCCTTCTCATAATGCCTAATAGGTATGTTAAAATGTGCAGCTAGGCGTGAAGCATAGATGCCCCCAAAGATGGGGCCCTTGGTACGGTTCAGACTTAACCGTTTAGCAATAATGCCGCCCATACTAATAGAGTTATCACCGTATAAACCGTGGAGCAAAATAATAATATCAGGGATACTAAGGTTTCCACAGTTTCCGTGACCAATTAAACAACGACTAGCAAATAATGCAAAATAACGTAAAACAGGAAAATGTATGCTAGTGATTCATGCATCGGAAACCTTCCTTGTTTCCTATATAGTGATAGTATCAATAAACCTGTCCACATCATCGCGATGTGGTTCTTCTGTCTTGCCCTCAAAAGGGAGCAAACAAACTCGACAAAAATCATAAAGTGACATCTCCTTATGCTCATCATATAAATAAAACTCCACCGTAGGTGGTGAGCTCCTAGAATGGAAATGAAAGTTTTGCACAAAGATATTTGTGAGTAAGAGATACTGATCGCATTGGTCGTGGAGGAAAGCGGTGAGGCCTACATTCGTAGCTAATTCATGAAAATCTTCATAAATCCCGGCTGCCCTCAAGAAATTATCGGAAGGCCATTCACATGCCCGAACCTCTGCGATGTGAGGCAAATTATACTTAGGCTTTGGTGCCTTTTCCTTCGAGCTTTGGCTCGATGAGCCCCTCAAAAATCTCTTCATCATTTTCTGAAAAATTCTGAAATTTTTAGTAACTTCAAAATAAAAGTAATCCAAACTCAATAATATTGATAGCAACTTCTCCTACAAGTGCCTAGAGCCTATATCATGCATCAAAACTACTTTTGACCATATAAATTTGACATGCAAGCTCAAGAACAGGGTCACCTAAGCAGCAACAATTTGCAATGAATAAAGCACTAGAACAAAAACTAATTGGACAAATGGAGGAGTCACATACCAAGGAACAATCTCCCCAAGAAGTTTTGTGAGAGGTGCTTTGAGCAAGGAGATTGAAAATGGCAGCAAAACGAGCTTGGACTCGGGTTTGAGCTGGTTATTCGTGTTTGGGGGAGGAAGAAGGAGTGTGTGGGTGAAAGGATAAGTGGAGGAGGGCCACCGTGGGCCCACGAGGTAGGGGGCGCGCCCTCCACCCTCGTGGGCAGGTGGTTGACTCCCCCTGCTGTGTTCTCAGTGCCAAATATTCTCCAATATTCTGGAAAAAATCATATTTAAATTTCAGGGCATTGGGAGAACTTTTATTTTCGGGGTAATTTTATATTGCACAGATAATCAGATAACAGACAGAAAAATATTTGTTTTTATTTTATTTAATATAAATAACAGAAAGTAAAAGTGGGCTACAGAAGGTTGTGCCTTCTAGTTTCATCCATCTCATGATCATCAAAAGGAATCCACTAACAAGGTTGATCAAGTCTTGTTAACGAACTCGTTCCGAATAACATGGAACCAGAGAAATTTCGAATAACACTATGTTACCTCAACAGGGATATGCACATCCCCAATAATAAGAATATCATATTTCTTCTTGACAGTAGGAAGAGGAAATTTAAAACCTCCAAATATAATCAATGGAATTTTTCCAATAGAATTGATACTGTGAACTTGAGGTTGTTTCCTCGGAAAGTGTACCGTATGCTCATTACCATTAACATGAAAAGTGACATTGCCTTTAGTGCAATCAATAACAGACCCTGTAGTACTCAAAAAGGGTCTTCCAAGAATAATAGACATACTATCGTCCTCGGGAATATCAAGAATAATGAAGTCCGTTAAAATAGTAATGTTTGCAACTACAACAGGCACATCCTCACAAATACCGACAGGTATAGCAGTTGATTTATCAGCCATTTGAAAAGATATTTCAGTAGGTGTCAACTTATTCAAATCAAGTCTATGATATAAAGAGAGAGGCATAACACTAACACCGGCTCCAAGATCACATAAAGTAGTTTTAACATAGTTTCTTTTAATAGAGCATGGTATAGTGGGTACACCAGGATCTCCAAGTTTCTTTGGTATTCCACCCTTAAAAGTATAATTAGCAAGCATGGTGGAAATTTCAGCTTCCGGTATCTTTCTTTTATTTGTAACAATATCTTTCATATACTTAGCATACGGATTCATTTTGAGCATATCAGTTAATCGCATACGCAAAAAGATAGGTCTAATCATTTCAGCAAAGCGCTCAAAATCCTCATCATCCTTTTTCTTGGATGTTTTGGGAGGAAAAGGCATGGGTTTCTGAACCCAAGGCTCTCTTTCTTTACCATGTTTCCTAGCAACAAAGTCTTTCTTATCATAACATTGATTCTTTGATTGTGGGTTATCAAGATCAACAGCAGGTTCAATTTCTATATCATTATCATTACTAGGTTGAGCATCATCATGAATATTATTATTAACATTATTACTATTTTTAGGTTCATTACCAGATTGTGTTTCAACATCAAAAATAGAAATATCATTTGGATTCTCAGGTGTTTCAACAATAGGATCACTAGAAGCATGCAAAGTCCTATCATTTTTCTTTTTCTTCTTTTTAGAAGAACTAGGTGCATCTACATTATTTCTCTAAGAATCTTGCTCAATTCTCTTAGGATGGCCTTCAGGATACAAAGGTTCCTGAGTCACTCTACCACCTCTAGTCATAACTCTAACAGCATTATCATTATCCTCACTATTCAATTCATTGAGCAAATCATTTTGAGCCTTAAGTACTTGTTCTACTTGAGTGGTAACCATAGAAGCATGTTTACTAATAAGTTTATGTTCACCTTTAACATTAGCCATATAATCACCCAAGTGTTCAAGCATATTTGAATTGTATTTCAATTGTCTACCAAAATAAGCATTAAAATCTTCTTGCTTAGCCATAAATCTATCAAACTCATCTAAGCATGGGCTAGCAAACTTAGTAAATGGGATTACAGCTTTATCATATCTATAGAGAGAATTTACCTTTACTACTTGTGTCGGGTTATCAAGACCATGAGTTTCTTCAATTGGTAAAGGATTAAGATCATATGTTTCTTCAACATGCGGTAAATTAAGACCGTGTATTTCTTCAATAGGAGCTAAATTCTTAACATCTTCAGCTTTAATACCTTTTTCTTTCATAGATTTCTTTGCCTCTTGCATATCTTCAGCACTGAGAAATAGAATACCTGTAGGATCGAAAGTATGTCTAGAGGGGGGGTGATTAGACTACTTGACCAAATAAAAACTTAACCTTTTCCCAATTTTAGTTCTTGGCAGATTTTAGCTATTGTAGGACAAGTCAAGCAATCATCACACAATTCAAGCAAGCATGCAAAGAGTATATTGGCAGCGGAAAGTAAAGCATGCAACTTGCAAGAATGTAAAGGGAAGGGTTTGGAGAATTCAAACGCAATTGGAGACACGGATGTTTTTCCCGTGGTTCGGATAGGTGGTGCTATCCTACATCCACGTTGATGGAGACTTCAACCCACGAAGGGTAACGGTTGCGCGAGTCCACGGAGGGCTCCACCCACAAAGGGTAATGGTTGCGCGAGTCCACGAAGGGCTCCACCCACGAAGGGTCCACGAAGAAGCAACCACCCACGAAGGGTCCACGAAGAAGCAACCTTGTCTAGCCCACCATGGCCATCGCCGACGAAGGAGTTGCCTCACTAGCGGTAGATCTTCACGAAGTAGGCGATCTCCTTGCCCTTACAAACTCCTTGGTTCAACTCCACAATCTTGTCGGAGGCTCCCAAGTGACACCTAGCCAATCTAGGAGACACCACTCTCCAAGAAGTAACAAATGGTGTGTAGGTAATGAACTCCTTTCTCTTGTGCTTCAAAATGATAGTCTCCCCAACACTCAACTCTCTCTCATAGGATTTGGATTTTGTGGAAAGAAGATTTGAGTGGAAAGCAACTTGGGGAAGGCTAGAGATCAAGATTCATATGGTAGGAATGGAATATCTTGGTCTCAACACATGAGTAGGTGGTTCTCTCTCAGAACATATGAGTTGGAATTGTGTATGTGTTCTGATGGCTCTCTCTACGAATGAAGAGGAGGTGGAGGGGTATATATAGCCTCCACACAAAATCCAACCGTTACACACAGTTTTCCAATCTCGGTGGGACCGAATCAACAAACTCGGTGGGACCGAAAAGGTAAACCTAGTGACCATTAGAGATTTTCGGTGGGACTGACATGCAACTCGGTAGGACCGATATGGTTAGGGTTTGGGCATAACGTAATCTCGGTGAGACCGATTACACAAACTCGATGAGACCGATTTTGGTAATTAGCTAACCAGAGAGTTGGTCAGGCAAACTCGGTGGGACCGATTTGCTCTTTTGGTGAGACCGAAAAGTTACAAAAAGGAAACACTGAATTTTCATTGCAATCTCGGTGGGACCGATCCGCTCTTTCGGTGAGACCGAAAAGTTACGAAAGGGAAACAGAGAGTTTGCAATCCCATCTCGGTGAGACCGAGATCCCTATCGGTAGAACCGAATTGCTAGGGTTTGGCAGTGGCTTATGACAAGTGAAACTCGGTGGCGCCGGATAGAAAGAATCGGTAGGACCGAGTTTGGCTTAGGGTTTAGGTCATATGTGGATATGGGAAAGTGGTTGAGGGTTTTGGAGCATATCACTAAGCACATGAAGCAAGAGGCTCATTAAGCAACACCTCATCCCTCCTTGATAGTATTGGCTTTTCCTAAAGACTCAATGTGATCTTGGATCACTAAAATATAAAATGAAGAGTCTTGAGCTTTTGAGCTTGAGCCAATCCTTTGTCCTTAGCATTTTGAGGGTTCCACTTTCACATCCATGCCATGCCAATCATTGAGCTTTCCTGAAATAGTCATCTTGGAATAGCATTAGCTCAATGAGCTATATGTTGTTATGAATTACCAAAACCACCTATGGATAGTTGCACTTTCAATCTCCCCCTTTTTGGTAATTGATGACAACATATAGATCAAAGCTTCGACAAATGATAATAAGCATGAAATATATCGTCGCTTTGAGAAGTATGTGACAAGTAAGAGCTCCCCCTAAATTTGTGCATATTTAAAATTTGCTTTGGACTGCAAATGCACAAAGAGTTAGAGTCATGGCTTACTCTTCCATGTCACATACATCTTGGTGGAGCGCTTAAAATGGTAAGAATGAAATACATGCACTCATCACCAAGAAAAGTGAATGATCACATAAGATAGATAAGATAATAGCATTCACCAAGCATTAAGTGTAGCTTATGATCAAACACATGATCATCAATGTCTCACGAGCAATGACATAGTATCTCACACAAAAGCAAACAAAGTTCGAAAAACCACCAAATAAAACAAGAGAGAATAAAAGCAACACTCTCTCTCTCGAAGCCTATGATCTATACATTTTCTCCCCCTTTGGCAACAAGTTACCAAAAAGTTCCTAGAAAATGCATAGTGCTAAGTCGACACTCAGGCTTGATCTTCAGGTGGTGGTGGAGTCCGGAGCACTCCAAGGACGAAGCCTTCTGTAGACGTGGTTGGAGTTGAGGCTGAAGTAGATGCTGGAGCTAGTGGAACTGAAGCTGTAGCTGGTGCAAAAGTGGTGGCTCTGGTGTCAGCAACTGGCACTGCATGTGATCTTTGAGCTCTTGGCACTCTGGCAAATGCATCAGTTGTAGTCTTGCCTCTCCTCTCCTACATGTCATCCTGAAGTTGTTCTACTGCAGTCTGAATCTCTGTCACTTTGACATCCAAGTCATAGAACTTTTGTTCCATGATCCTCTCTAAGCTTGCCTGGTTCTGAGTTAGGGTGGCTAGTCCTTGCTCAATCCGTAGGGTGGATGCAATCAAGTAACCAAGCTGCTCTTGTTTGGTTTTCAGGAAATATTTAGATGCCTCCTCTTGAGTAGGCATCTTGGCAGCTTTCTCCTTCCTCGCTTTCTCCTTCTTGGCTTGTGCTTGGGCAGATGATGGTTCATTCTCAGTCATGACAACTTGATTATCTTCAAAATCTGGACGGATGGGCAGGTGTTCCTTGTCCAATAAGTATATGCCCGTGCCCATCTTGGAGTTGATTAATTCCTGAATTTGTGGGGCATATCCACAGCTCCTCTTCTGATCAGCTGCTGTCCTCTTAATGGTCTCTACCATGAGGCTCATCACCTTGAACTTCTGTGGCACATCAAATATATGAAGCAAATTGATCACATGGCCTCTGATCATCTTGTGATCACCTGACTTGGGCAACAAGGTGTGCCTAAGGATCCAGTTGATAGTTGGCATCCCTGACAGAAGATAATGCACTAAGCCAAACTTGAAAGTATCAAGTGCTTCATTTGGAATTTCCTTGTACATATTGGACATAGAGTTGTGGTCCATCTTCTTCTTGGCATAGATATCCAAGTCATCGTCATGCTCTTCTGGGGCATTAATCAGCTGAGCCCATTCAGCAACAGTAGATTGGTACCTCGTACCTTCAGACATCCATGTGATCTTTCCATCTGGGTAGAAATGTGTTGTGGAGTAGAATTGCATAATGAGTTCCTCGTTCCACTTTGTGAGCTTCTGCCCAACAAAGTCTGCTACTCCACAAGCATTGAAGCTGTCTTGCACTCCAGGATAGTGCTCTTCATTGTCCTTGATTTACTCCCAATCAACCCATCTCATGTCACAAACTATGGGCTTCTTGTCCAACAAAACTGTCTCATAGAAGTCCTGTTGTTCCTTAGTGTGAAACCTGTAATCAACAGCAGTTCTTCTCCTTGAAGCATACGGATCTGCTTCTCTCCACTTCCTCAGCCCTGAGTCTCTTCTGAGCTTCATGTCTTCAGCCACAGGATGAGCATCATTGTGGTCTGGGATCTTGGGCTTGAGCTTTCTCAGAACATGCTCTTCATCATCTTCTTCAGTGTCAGGCACTGGGGCCTTGTTCTTGTCAGCAGCTGGAATGCTTCTTGTATTTCTCTTTGGTTTTGGCTTTGGAGCTGGCTTGGCCTTGGAAGCAGTTGCCCCTGATCTTATGGCATCACCCATCAGCTTGGGTGCCTTAGGTGCTGGTGCAGCAACCTCTTCTTCTTCCTCTTCTTCCATGATGGAAGGCTTTCCAAGCACTCTGGCTACGGTTTTCTTCACCCTTTCCTTCCTTTTCTTGCCTTCAGCAGCAACTGGCTCTATGGTTGCAGGCTTTTCAGGAATCTGAGTTGAGGCTCTGGCCTTTGGCATAGGCTGCCTACCTGCTGGCCTTTTGATTTTCAATCCTGGCTTTGTGCCTTGAGCTGAGCCATGTTCCTTCTCGAGCACTACTCTCTTTGAAGTTGCTTCCTCTTCTGCCACATAGTCCTCATCCTCTGATTCTGAGGTTCTCTTCTTCCTTTGTCTTGTGGCAGCTTTTGGCAGATTGCTAGGGGTGCTCCTGCTGCCTTCATCTGAAGAACTTGAGGGACTAGTGCCCTCACTCATCTTCACTGGCTGTTCTGACATGTTCTGGCTATCACTTTGGTCTGACATGATGAACAAGCTGACTGCTGACCCTGTGAATAGTTTATAGATGAGGTAGAGTGGATGAGCATCACAAAATCCAGAGATTTTTGCAAAAGAATGATTCAAAATCTTAGTTTTAGTTTCCCACTAAAATCATCTCGGATCTACCGATTTTTAAACTCGGTGATACCGAAGCAGTTTTGGAGCCTAAACTAGTGAACTCGGTCAGACCGAGTCACAGTTCGGTGGCACCGAGGCTGCTAGGGTTTCACAAAGTTCCAAAATCGGTCACACCGATAAGTAATTCTCGGTCAGACCGAGTCTCACTTGTGCAATGGCATGAGCCAAATCGGTGGGACCGAGTTTTTCAACTCGGTGGGTCCGAGATGGTTTCGGCGGAAACCTAACCCTAAAATTTTTGAATCAAAACTAATCTACGAACTCATTGACTGGATAGGAGTGTTTCAATCGTGGCAAGAATCATGATGATCACAATGTGCTAAGAATCGGATTGGGGAATAGCACAAAGATCGAGTCCATACCCTAGTTTGGCGGAGACTCGCTACGGCGGCAACGGCGGGGTTGAATTTCCGTTGACGGCGACGGAGACCAGCGACTGGAGGCGGCTGGCGGCGAGGAGACGATCCGGAGACCAAGTTGGCAGAGCAGGCTATAGCGCGGGCGAAGGGGTTCGGAGAAATTTCCAAATTTTTGCCCGTGACTATATATAGCCCAACCCTGTCGGTGTGACCGAGTGGAACAACTCGGTGGCACCGAGATGCAAAATTGTATACAGTTGTTGCAACTCGGTGTGACCGAATGGTTCAAATCGGTTGCACCGAGATCGAAAACCTAGATCAACTTAATGATCTCGATAGGACCGAAAGTAGGGTATCGGTCAGACCGAGAATCATAAAGAGGTTTTGGAAGTTTAAGTGTATGACGAATCGGGGACTCCGAGCGCTCCTCACACAGAATGGTTCGAATCTGACTTGATCAAATTTTGTGATGTAGCATGAATAGAGTTTGAGACGAGAAAAACATAGATAGCTAGAGGAGGTTCTTAGGCATTCTTGTCCATCCACTTGGCAAAAGGAAATAAAACCAAACAATCAAAACAACAAGTGGATGTCCTCGAATGAGTAAAATATGCAACCAGCATGCTCACACAATAAGATGGCAAATGAAATATGTGACAAGGCATGCACAACCAATTCTAGCATCTATCAAGCAATTTGCGATGACAAGGTCATCTATATATGAGTATATTGACTTAGGAGTCAAGTGAGAACACTTGATCATAGGTCATACTCATCGTTTAAGCTCAAGTGGGGTTACCACTTTTACATAAAGCATTGTTGTGTTTACATCTTTAGAGTTGCTTTAGCTCAAGTCTTAGAGTAAAGCTCCCCCTAGATGTGATATCCCCCCTTAGAGGGATGAACTAACCTCGGGTTTTGTCGATGATGACTTCATGTAGATGTCGATGATGTGGATGCTCAATGTTGATGTAGATCACTTGGATCTATCCATTTGAGTGAATTGCACTTTCAATACCTACATGGGTTAGTCCCACAAGGAACAAACAAGGATATCCATAGACATAGAGTGATGCACACACAAGATGATGTCCATGAAAACTTTTAGGTTACCTTGTCCCTTGTCTTACCAACAAGAGGGTTTGTGACTCCTTGAACTAGTGCAAGATGTGGAAGTTGATTGCACTTGTTCTTGCCAAAATGATAAGAGTGAAGTATGTTGGCGGAGTCACCCTCAAGAACTCTCTAGTTCTTCTTCTTTTGGATCCACACCATCTTGATGGGAATCCTTGGAGTTGTAGTCGTACTTGATGAAGTGGAACTTGAAGTAGTCTTGGGAATCCACTTGACTAAGGTCTTAGGAGCTTCTTCAAATGCATCAATTTCCTCTTGAAGCTTGTCCTTGCCTTTTTTGCTTGTAGTCTTGTGGTGGAAGATCATCTTGAGCTTGTGTCCCCTTGAAAGAAGTATAATACTTCTCTTGTTGAGGAACAAACTTTGTCTTGGGGTATTGATCTTCTTCCCACTCAACTCCATTGGCATTGAACTTTCGTTCAAAACCAACACCTTGATTCTTCTGGTGCATTCCTTGCTTGCGCACAATTTCCTCGAATTGCTTACTCCCGGCAAGGCTTTTGTACACTCCTTTCTCTATAATTCCCTTCAATAAGCTATTTTCTTGCTCGAGTGTAACTTGGCTAAGAGAATCATTAGTGGAATCAAGAGAACTACTAGAAGCAACAATATTGGATTTAGCATGATCATTGTTACTGCTAGAGGAAGAATCTTTCTTGTTCTTGTTACTAGACTTGACTTGAGGCATGTAAGTGGATAAGAGTAAACGCTTGGCAATGTAAGAAGAACTTTTCTTGCGGAGATCATCATTGATTGCTTTTAAGAACTCATGCTCTTACTCAAGATTGAGCTTTTCTAAGCGTAATTTTTCATGAGCTAACTTAAGAGCGTTTAGTTCTTTAGTTAGAGCCTCAACCTTCTCCTTATCATTGTCATTCGTTTTATCTTGATTAGCATGATTAATTGACGTTTCATCATAGTATTCATCACTAGAGTTGTCAACAAGCAAATCATCACCTAACAAGTCATCTTCATCACTATTGAAATCAACATACACGGGGTGTAGGACCTTTGGCCATGAAGCATCTTCCAATTCCTTCATTTGGTGAGTCAAATATGTCATAGGAGTTGGTTGACTCAAGTGCTAGACCGGCAACACCTTCATCGAGTATCTTCGGAGTCGGAGTGATAACTTCTCTCGGAGTGGCTGTCGGAGTCGGAGCCGGATACCCATTCACCAACATGAGCTTGATGTCTTTGTTTTGTGTAGCTCCTTGATGATTTTTCCTTCCTTTCCGAATCCTTGCTTCTCCGTGAGTATCTTCGTTCATAACGATCATCTCTACTCCTTCTCTCTCTTGGTGGTGATTCTTTGCTTCTTCTTTTTGGAGAATCTTCTCTTCTCTTGTAGGGAGCCGTACACTCATTGGAATAGTGTCCGGGTCTTCCACAACTGTAGCAGTTTCGCTCTCAACTAGAAGATCTTTTGTCATTGTAGGACCTTAACTTGAAGCTTCTATCTTTGCTTCTACTCTTGTAGAACTTGTTGAAGTTCTTCACCATTAAGCTCAATTCTTCATTGAAGTCGTGTTTCTCACTTGATGATGTAGGGGCTTCACATGAGGCTTTGTAGGCACCACTTGATTTGTTGTGAAGTTCCTCTTTATCCTTAAGTGACATCTCATGAGCAACAATTCTTCCAATCACCTCCGTTGGCTTGAGATCTTTGTAATTGGGCATCATTTGGATCAATGTGCACACGGTATCATATTTTCCATCCAAGGCTCTTAGAATCTTCTTGATGATGAATCTATCGGTCATCTCTTCACTTCCTAAGCCGGCAATCTCATTTGTGATGAGAGCAAGCCTAGAGTACATTTCAGCGACACCTTCACCATCCTTCATTTTGAACTTCTCAAGTTGACTTTGAAGCACATCCAACTTGGATTCCTTGACGGAGTCGGTACCTTCGTGAATATAAATCAAAGTGTCCCAAATTTCCTTTGCATTCTCAAGATGGCTGATTTTGTTGAATTCTTCGGGGCACAATCCGTTGAAGAGAATATCACAAGCTTGAGCATTGTATTGCAACATCTTCAACTCATCCGCGGTAGCTTCACGATTTGGTTCTTTCCCATCAAAGAAGTCACCTTGCAAACCAACACACACAATAGCCCAAACGGCGGGGTTATGTCCAAGAATATGCATTTTCATTTTATGCTTCCAACTAGCAAAATTAGTACCATCAAAGTAAGGACCTCTACGGTGATAATTTCCCTCGCTAGACGGCATACTCTCCTAGGTTGTGAAACCAAGGCTATGACCACCAAAAGCTATGGAGATCAAAGCAAATGGAGACCAAAGCTCTGATACCACTTGTAGGATCGAAAGTATGTCTAGAGGGGGGGTGATTAGACTACTTGACCAAATAAAAACTTAACCTTTTCCCAATTTTAGTTCTTGGCAGATTTTAGCTATTGTAGGACAAGTCAAGCAATCATCACACAATTCAAGCAAGCATGCAAAGAGTATATTGGCAGCGGAAAGTAAAGCATGCAACTTGCAAGAATGTAAAGGGAAGGGTTTGGAGAATTCAAACGCAATTGGAGACACGGATGTTTTTCCCGTGGTTCAGATAGGTGGTGCTATCCTACATCCACGTTGATGGAGACTTCAACCCACGAAGGGTAATAGTTGCGCGAGTCCACGGAGGGCTCCACCCACAAAGGGTAATGGTTGCGCGAGTCCACGGAGGGCTCCACCCACGAAGGGTCCACGAAGAAGCAACCTTGTCTATCCCACCATGGCCATCGCCCACGAAGGACTTGCCTCACTAGTGGTAGATCTTCACGAAGTAGGCGATCTCCTTGCCCTTACAAACTCCTTGGTTCAACTCCACAATCTTGTCGGAGGCTCCCAAGTGACACCTAGCCAATCTAGGAGACACCGCTCTCCAAGAAGTAACAAATGGTGTGTAGGTAATGAACTCCTTGCTCTTGTGCTTCAAAATGATAGTCTCCCCAACACTCAACTCTCTCTCATAGGATTTGGATTTTGTGGAAAGAATATTTGAGTGGAAAGCAACTTGGGGAAGGCTAGAGATCAAGATTCATATGGTAGGAATGGAATATCTTGGTCTCAACACATGAGTAGGTGGTTCTCTCTCAGAACATATGAGTTGGAATTGTGTATGTGTTCTGATGGCTCTCTCTACGAATGAAGAGGAGGTGGAGGGGTATATATAGCCTCCACACAAAATCTAACCGTTACACACAGTTTTCCAATCTCGGTGGGACCGAATCAACAAACTCGGTGGGACCGAAAAGGTAAACCTAGTGACCATTAGAGATTTTCGGTGGGACTGACATGCAACTCGGTAGGACCGATATGGTTAGGGTTTGGGCATAACGTAATCTCGGTGAGACCGATTACACAAACTCGATGAGACCGATTTTGGTAATTAGCTAACCAGAGAGTTGGTCAGGCAAACTCGGTGGGACCGATTTTCTCTTTTGGTGAGACCGAAAAGTTACAAAAAGGAAACACTGAATTTTCATTGCAATCTCGGTGGGACCGATCCGCTCTTTCGGTGAGACCGAAAAGTTACGAAAGGGAAACAGAGAGTTTGCAATCCCATCTCGGTGAGACCGAGATCCCTATCAGTAGAACCGAATTGCTAGGGTTTGGCAGTGGCTTATGACAAGTGAAACTCGGTGGCGCCGGATAGAAAGAATCGGTAGGACCAAGTTTGGCTTAGGGTTTAGGTCATATGTGGATATGGGAAAATGGTTGAGGGTTTTGGAGCATATCACTAAGCACATGAAGCAAGAGGCTCATTAAGCAACACCTCATCCCTCCTTGATAGTATTGGCTTTTCCTAAAGACTCAATGTGATCTTGGATCACTAAAATATAAAATGAAGAGTCTTGAGCTTTTGAGCTTGAGCCAATCCTTTGTCCTTAGCATTTTGAGGGTTCCACTTTCACATCCATGCCATGCCAATCATTGAGCTTTCCTGAAATAGTCATCTTGGAATAGCATTAGCTCAATGAGCTATATGTTGTTATGAATTACCAAAACCACCTAGGGATAGTTGCACTTTCAATACCCTCTTCTTCGGAGTTGGTTTAGGAATAGGCTTAGGAACTGGCTCCGGAGGTGTCCAATTATTTTCATTTGTAACATATTATTCAATAGAATTTCAGCTTCATTCGGTGTTCTTTCCCTGAAAATAGAACCAACACTACTATCTAGATAATCTCTGGAGGCATCGATTAGTCCATTGTAAAAGATATCAAGTATTTCATTTTTCTTAAGGGGATGGTCAGGCAAAGCATTGAGTAATTGGAGAAGCCTTCCCCAAGCTTGTGGGAGACACTCTTCTTCAATTTGCACAAAATTATATATATCCCTTAAAGCAGCTTGTTTATTATGTGCAGGGAAATATTTAGTAGAGAAGTAATAAATCATATCCTGGGGACTACGCACACAACCAGGATCAAGAGAATTAAACCATACCTTAGCATCACCCTTTAATGAGAACGGAAATATTTTAAGGATATAAAAGTAACGAGTTCTTTCATCTTTAGTGAACAGGGTGGCTATATCATTCAGTTTAGTAAGATTTGCCACAACAGTTTCAGATTCATAGCCATGGAAAGGATCAGATTCAACCAAAGTAATTATATCAGGATCAATAGAGAATTCATAATCCTTATCGATAACACAGATAGGTGAAGTAGCAAAAGCAGGGTCAGGTTTCATTCTAGCATTTAGAGATTGCTTGTTCCATTTAGCTAATAACCTCTTAAGTTCATTTCTATCTTTGCAAGCTAAAATAGCTAAAGAATCTTCTTGATCAAAAACACAACCCTCAGGAATAACAAGTGATTCTTCATCATCACTTTCATCAGTATTATCAGATTCAATATTTTCAATCTCTCTAGCTCTAGCAACTTGTTCATCAAGAAATTCACCAAGTGGCAGATTAGTATCAAGCATAGAAGTAGTTTCATCATAAGTATCATGCATAGCATAAGTAGCATCATCAATAACATGCGACAAATCAGAACGAATAGCAGAAGCAGTTTTAGGTGTCCAAGCTTACTCAAAACAGAAGGTGAATCAAGTGCAGAGCTAGATGGCAGTTCCTTACCTCCCCTCGTAGTTGAGGGATAAATATTGGTTCTTAGATCTTTCAAGTTCTTCATAATGATAAGCAGATATAAATCCCAAGTGACTCAAAGAATAGAGCTATGCTCCCCGGCAACGGCGCCAGAAAATGGTCTTGATAACCCACAAGTATAGGGGATCGCAACAGTTTTCGAGGGTAGAGTATTCAACCCAAATTTATTGATTCGACACAAGGGGAGCCAAAGTATACTCTCAAGTATTAGCAGCTGAGTTGTCAATTCAACCACACCTGGAAACTTAATATCTACAGCAAGGTATTTAGTAGCAAAGTAATATGATAGTAGTGGCAACGGTAGCAAAAGGTAACGGTAGTAAAAGTAGTGTTTTTGGTATTTTGTAGTGATGATAGCAATAGCAACGGAAAAGTAAATAAGCGGAGAACAATATATGGAAAGCTCGTAGGCAATGGATCGGTGATGGAGAATTATGCCGTATGTGGTTCATCATGTAACAGTCATAACCTAGGGTGACACAGAACTAGCTCCAGTTCATTGATATAATGTAGGCATGTATTCCGAACATAGTCATACGTGCTTATGGAAAAGAACTTGCATGACATCTTTTGTCCTACCCTCCCGTGGCAGCGGGGTCCTTACGGAAACTAAGGGATATTAAGGCCTCCTTTTAATAGAGAACCGGAACAAAGCATTAACACATAGTGAATACATGAACTCCTCAAACTACGGTCATCACCGGTAAGTATCCCGATTATTGTCACTTCGGGGTTAACGGATCATAACACATAATAGGTGACTATAGACTTGCATCATGGCACTCGGGCCCTAGTGACAATCACTAAGCATAGCAAAGTCATAGCAACATCAATCTCAAAACATAATGGATACGAGGGATCAAATCCTAACAAAACTAACATGATTACATGATAGATCCCATCCAACCCATCACCGTCCAGCAAGCCTACGATGGAATTACTCACGCACGGCGGTGAGCATCATGAAAATTGGTGATGGAGGATGGTTGATGATGACGATGGCGGCAGATTCCCCTCTCCGGAGCCCCGAACGGACTCCAGATCAGCCCTGCCGAGAGGTTTTAGGGCTTGGTGGCGGCTCCGTATCGTAAAACGCGATGAATTCTTCTCTCTATTTTTTTCTCCCCGAAACACAATATATGCAGTTGGAGTTGGATTCGGAGAGGCATCAGGGGGCCCACGAGGTAGGGGGCGCGCCCTAGGGGGGCAGGCGCGCCCCCACCCTTGTGGACAGGTGGTGAGCCCCCTGGCCTTCAGCTTTTGTAGCTATTTTTCATATTTTCCAAAAAGTTGCTCCATGAAGTTTCAGGTCATTCCGAGAACATTTGTTTCTGCACATAAATAACACCATGGTAATTCTGCTGAAAACAGTGTTAGTCCGGGTTAGTTCCATTCAAATCATGCAAGTTAGAGTCCAAAACAAGGGCAAAAGTGTTTGGAAAAGTAGATACGGCGGAGACGTATCAGGGGCTCCGGCACAGGCACCAGCAGAGAAGGACGCCGGGGCCCAGCCAGAAGACCCCTTGGGGAGGCGGAAGCCCCGGGGGACAAGCCTTTTCCCGGCAGCCAGAAGAAACGGTGATGACGGTGCCGGGAAGAGGGGGGAGAGCCAGACAGACGGGTAGCAGGTCGCCAGTACGAGACAAACGCGTCGATGCGGTCGTGCTCCTATTGGATGGCATGCCTCCCACCATCTCCTACTCCCTGGCTTCATCTTCATCAGCACCATTCTAGGGGAAGGCCGAGACTCCAGTCCGGCACCTCCCTCGGAGCGACGACGAGCAGCCAAGACGACCAGGGAGATTTAGGCACACCGCTCCCCACCTTGGTGGGTAGGAAGGTGCACCTCTCGTCGACATCAACCCCAAGATTTCCGGGAGGGGCCGTGCTGGGATTACCAATGATCTCCAGCCCCGCCTCTCGGCCGAGCCTCGAAGGAACCAAGAAGGTCACCACACCAAGGACTAGGCTCACTCCCCGAGCATCAGCACTAGCATGTGGCGACATTTACCCCAACCAAGAGTCCGGGGGCTGGCCCCAGGCCCTTCCCTTCGACATAAACCGGTAGAAGCAGAAGATAAGAAGAGGAGGAATGCGAAGATAGGTGACTCGGCCCTCCTCCACCCCTCCCTTTTATAGGCGGGGCGAGGAGGGGAGCTGCTCCATCAACAGGCAGCCATCGTCCTCCTCTGCTAATTCAATACAACCGGGCCCTCACATTGATGATCTCCCGCGCCACACGCCTCCGTTAGCTACCCCACGCGATGCATGCAACATACATGGCCTAGGATAAGGGCGTGCTAGGAAGAATGAATTGGTCGTTTCTACCCCGTGCTTTAAAGTCATTCACGGGCCATTACTGGAGCAACCCCACCACTATTGGCTTTACGCGACGCGTGGGGAAACCAAAAACTGGCTCGGGATCAAGGCTAATGAAGACCTCAAGAGACCAGCCTCTTCGGCAACCCTCACCTATGCATTTATTAGGCCCTACCCCGACAACGCTCGGCGGCGTGTTCGGGGCAGGCCCAGGGGCTTTTGTCGGTGCAACAAACCCTGGGTCTGTTGCCCAGACTATGCACAAGCACAGGAACAAGATTGGAGCACCAGCCCAGATCAGAGTGCAAGAACCCCAGAGATTCGAAGGACCAACATGCAGATCAGAGGGACCAAGATCAAACCATACAAGTAGGATATTGTCAAAAGAAAAGCCTCCCTTACCGGGCAGGTGAGCCCAGCAAGGGGCGAGGCCACCCAGAGAAACAGATGAACAAAGCGCCCCAGCAGGGCCTGCCGGGACTCACGGAAGCAAAACCACCTCACCAACCACTCTACCACGGCCCACATCGTCGATCAATGTGGTGTCAAGCCGCAAAGTGATTAAGTGGCAGCCATCCGCCACATGGCAACCATTTTCTCAGACGACACCCGTCCTTCGACGTGTCAAGCGAGCAGACGCGGAGCTGGCAAAATAGCCCGGCAAGCCTTGTCGGGCAACCAACGATGTGACATTGAGTGGCGCATTTAATGCACCCTGTCAGCCCGCAGAGTTAGGTATGATAGCACTGTTCGCTATCTTATCAGTGTGTAATGACTACTTTGCCACTGCGGTAACCCCTTGATCTATAAAAGGAGGCCCATGGCAATCGTAGAAAGGGTTAGAAGATTGGATAACTCACACCTTCGTACGCGTGTAGCCACTGCTGCCTCAAGGCAACCCTGCCGGGAAAGTGTACAACACTCCACCACCTCCTTTCCACCATCAATCCACCAAAGCAGGAGGAGGGTTTTACGCCTTCGGCGGCCCGAACCTGGGTAAAATTGTCTGTGTGATCTCTGTCATGCTGCCCCACGCTCGTCTGCTCTTTGTGCAACGTGTCGCCCCCTGCCGAACCAGCAAGGGAACTCCTGGTCCATAGGTGGCCGTGGTTTCCCACGACAACAAGCAATAAAAATTGTACTCTAAATATGTATGATCTATTAGTGTGAAGAAAATAAGCTTTATGCGAACTTGTGATATGGAAGAAATAAAAGCAACGGACTGCATAATAAAGATCCTTATCACAAGTGTCAATATAAAGTGATGTTCTTTTGCATTAGCATTTTGTCCATCCAACCATAAAAGTGCATGACAACCTCTGCGTCCCTCTACGGAGGGCCTATCTTTTACTTTTCTCTTCTACCCTTATACAAAAGTCATGGTGATCATCACCTTTCCTTTTTACACTTTTTCCTTTGGCAAGCACCACATGTTGGAGAGATCCGGATATATATATCCACTCAGATGTAGGTTATCATAAAGTATTATTGTTGACAATACCCTTGAGGTAAAAGGTTGGGAGGCGAAACTATAGGCCCCTACCTTTCGTTGTGTCCGAATGAAACTTTGTACCCATAAGTATCGCGTGAGTGTTAGCAATTGTGAAAGACTAAATGATAGTTGAGTATGTGGACTTGCTGAAAAGCTCTTTAATTACTCTTTCTGATGTTATGATAAATTGCAATTGCCTCAATGACTGAGATCATAGTTTGTTAGTTTTCAATGAAGTTTCTGATTCATACTTTACTTTGTGAATGAATTGTTACTTAGGCATAAGAAATTATATGGCATTATATGTTGTTGTTCTAAAGATGATCATGATGCCCTCATGTCCGTATTTTATTTTATCGACACCTCTATCTCTAAACATGTGGACATATTTTTCGATATCGGCTTTCTCTTGAGGACAAGCGAGGTCTAAGCTTGGGGGAGTTGATACGTCCATTTTGCATCATGCTTTTATATTGGTATTTATTGCATTATGGGCTGTTATTACACATTATATCACAATACTTATGCCTATTCTCTCTTATTTTATAATGTTTACATGAAGAGGGAGAATGCCGACAGCTGGAATTCTGGACTGGAAAAGGAGCAAATATTAGAGACCTATTCTGTGCAACTCCAAAAGTCCTAAAACTTCACGGAGCATGTTTTTGGAATTATCAAAAATATTGGGCAAAGAAAGCACCAGAGGGGGCCACTAGCCACCCACAAGGGTGGAGGACGCGCCCCATCCTTGTGGGCCCCTTGGCAGGCCTCCGATGCCCATCTTTGGCTATATGGTGTGTTTTGACCTGAAAAAAATCAGAACGAAGCTTTCGGGACGAAGCGCCGCCTTCTCGAGGCAGAACCTGGGTAGAACCAATCTAGGGCTCCGGCGGAGCTATTCTGCCAGGAAACATCCCTCCAGGAGGGGGAAATCGAAGCCATCGTCATCACCAACGATCCTCTCATCGAGAGGGGGTCAATCTCCATCAACATCTTCAACAACACCATCTCCCCTCAAACCCTAGTTCAACTCTTGTATTCGTTCTTGGTCCCAAAACCTCAGATTGGTACATGAGGGTTGCTAGTAGTGTTGATTACTCCTTGTAGTTGATGCTAGTTGGTTTATCTGGTGAAATATTATATTTTCAGATCCTTTATGATAATTAATACTCCTATGATCTTGATTATGAATATGCTTTGTGAGTAGTTACGTTTGTTCCTGAGGACATGGGGTAAGTCTTGTTATCTTTCCCTAATAATAAAGAATAGATTGACTTTGCCGGGTTCATCGTCACAATACACTTCTTCCCATAAGTTTACGCTTTCATTTTGAATTTAAAACATATACGCGAGGTGGTATTAAAACTGTTCCGTTCGCTGCTGATAATTGTTTCGGAGCATACGTCGTTGTCCTTTTTGCAAAAACATTCCCCTGTTTCTGAGAAATTAACCCGTGGTGCTACTTAAAGTGTAGATAACATTTTGTTTGTTTTGCAAAAAACACCCTCCCTCCACTGAACCGTCGTGCACGTCCGGCTGCTTGTCGCCGGCGTCGACGTTGCAGAAGCCAAGGCAGGGGATGCATCGTGGCGGACGTCGGCACTGCCCGAGCCCAGGAATGGGGCGAGGTGTCTTGGCTGGCGTTGTCAAGCGTGGTGTACCAAGGCGTCGCGGCGGGCGTTGAAGGGCGCGGTGGACCGAGGCGTCGCGGCAGAGGATGATAAGGCGGCCGGCGTGCTCTCTTGGGGCGAGGCGTCGCGGCGGGTTCTGGTGAGCACGGCCAGCAGTGGCGGAACGCGTGCGGGGCTACAAAGGGGGGAAATGGCAGAGGCAGGACGCGGTAGCAGCGGCGTTGCAGGCTGGCGGGCCAGGGCGGGCACGTGCGGCTGGCTGCGAGTGAAGCGGTGACAGACGGTAGCGAGGCAACGAGCGGGAGCGAGCGGCAGCGCTGGCTGGCAAGCGAGAGGCGTGGACAGGTCGCGATGGCAACAGCAAAGCAGCCGCAGCAGCTAAACAACGAGCTTCAGTACGTCTGAATTTTCAGTTCAGTGACGTGATTTGGATGGACGCCCGAACAAAACAGTGAGGCCAGCTTCAGTTCTCTCAATCTTCAGTTCCGTGTCATGATTTGGATGGAATTGGAGACCGTGTCCTTCTCCAACGTAAATCAATTTCCAATGTAGTCGAGTTCGAGTCTCGGTTCTTCTCCAACGCAAAACCATGTAGTGCCCGACCCGGATTCGACCGGCACCCCTCCCGCCCCGACGTTTGGCAGCACTACGGAAATGGAGCCCAAGTCAAGTCGGGTCAGAAAGTCTCTGTTGTGTCCTGATGGAGCACGCTATCAAGGGGTGCTGGACACGGACTCTATATGAGCCGCCCTGCTTTGCTGCATAAAAAGGCCTTGCACCTCTATGGAAGCATCTAATCTAGCCATTGTACAATATCGCCGTTCTGCGAACTTCGTCGGAAAACCGATCACCCAATCTCGTTGTTGTACCAACTTCGCCGAATGATGACCGTCACTGCTCCACCTAAGGTATGACGTACAATCAGCCTCATATATATCATATATGCACCCAACCGTCGAAGGAAGTGCTTATTTTGCGTGTATGAAAGTTTCTGATTCAGCAAATAAATGATCATTTTCAATTTTGTTATTCCTGCTGGTTTTTTATGAAGTATGAAGCATCCAAACAACAATATGATGATGATGATGCAGAATTTAAAGATAGGGTTCAACAAGCTTGATCTTCATATTAGATACAGAGCCTGGAAAGATCGTGGTCTTCTCATTCTCTTCTGAGCGGTATAAACACTACGGGGAGGGAGCAGAAGTCAGCAGGGATGAATTTGACCATTCTTACAAGCTCTTAGATTACATCTTGAAGAAAAGGCAGTCTTAGTTTCTAGGGCATAAAATTGATGGAGGCTACTACCAAATTGCCACTGTTCCAATTTGAAAAGCATACAAGAATCTAACTACGTGATGTTTCAGTCTATTAGTTTATTATTCGGTCAATGCAATCTGTCACTGTTACTTTCATGGCCCCTTTTCTGCAAGGAACAAGGGAGATTTAGAATTCTATATCTATTTCTGAAGTGCCTTGGGATGGTTGGTTGCTTCATTAGGCAGGAGGCGGAAGCTGGAGCGACAGTCATGGTACCGTGGAAGTAGGGTGACATGGAGGCGGAGTTGGTGAGTGCGAAGTTGTGCGAAGTGAAGACAGGCTGTGCAGAGAGCAGGCCGAGGGTGAAGGCGGCTGGATGCCACAAATGGAGGCGCTGGGATAGGGTGGTGAGGTGAAGAGGATCAGGTCGAGAGCAGCTACAGCGCTTGCATCTGTCCCCACCATTGTTTTTTCACCAAGCCTACATAAAATCTATCAAATTATTCAGGGTAAGATAGCTGAATACATCTACCTCTGGTTAATTTTATTTGTTAACATGCAAGTACTTTGTTCAGCTGATCGGGTCTTCTTTTACTTCTGTTCCGGTGCTGTCCTGATGCTTCTATCAACATGGGTTATAAACTGAATTATCAACAAGTATGGTGTTAGCCATTGTTACCGTGCTCTAAAACTATCCAATAGTGATCTCAAAGAACCATAAATATCCAACACAGTGGTGGACTTTCTCATTTTGTGTTTTTTTATGACTTTCCTTTGAATATTTTGTTAATTTTCTAATTATTAATCATTCCTTACCAGCACTATCAGAGTACAATTCACTATAGAATATTTGATTGAAGATCTCAATGATGGCAATTATTTACATAATAGTTGTTCAGCTCCTGCTTTCTGATAACTATATAGGAAATTTGATTGAAGATCTGATTGATGGCGATTCTAGGTACAGTTGTTCAGCTCCTGCTTTCTGACCCATCAAATATTTTGGTATGCATTTATTTTCCCCTCATTAGACAGATGCTTGTTGCCATTGGATTTACGTTGACATAGTTCTTTATTTCACAAAAGTGATTGCTCCATCAGATTCACATAAAAAGAAATTGCACAACTACACCATGGTTGTCCAGTATATGAAGGATTCTCTGGTTCTGATATCTGATGCAGATGCAGTCACAGTTTCAGCAGAATTAGTTTTCATGGCGACAAGGAACTAATTCTTGCATTTCTATGGAATATGTTCATTCATATGCAGGTTAATCTAAACATTTCGTTCAGTATCCCATTACTCATGTTGAATTTATACTATTATATTTCACCTTTCGCTTGTACTAAAGAGGTGGAGTAATTGACTAACTTTTTTTCCACTCACTTCATAGGCAGCATTACACTAGATATGTTGTAATTCTCAGCATTATGTTCTTCCCTCGGTCTAAATAGTTATTATTACTAATTATTATATTCTTCCCTCAGTCTAATTAGTTAATGTTAGTTGCCTAAATCAAAAGGGTCGCGGTAGCGAATTTATACTTACTAAGCAAGTGTATTCTTTGGGCTTTTGTTCATTTTAAAATTGCTAATGCATTTCTTTAACCCACTCAATTTTGGCGGTTTCCCGAACC
Organism: Triticum aestivum; assembly: GCF_018294505.1. Lineage (NCBI taxonomy): Eukaryota > Viridiplantae > Streptophyta > Magnoliopsida > Poales > Poaceae > Triticum > Triticum aestivum. Next base: position 465,544,381 of record NC_057800.1, read on the forward strand.
CGTTGCAATGCACGAGCTCTTTTGCTAGTAAGTAATGATGTGAATTTGGTATTCGTTCGATATTTTGATGAGATGTATGTTGTCTCTCCTCTAGTGGTGTTATGTGAATGTCGACTACATGACACATCACGATTATTTGGGCCTAGGGGAAGGCATTGTGAGGTAATAAGTAGATTATGGGTTGCTAGAGTGACAGAAGTTTAAACCCTAGTTTATGTGTTGCTTCGTAATGGGCTGATTTGGATCCAGGTGTTTCATGCTATGGTTAGGTTTACCTTAATTCTTTTGTAGTAGTTGCGGATGCTTGCGAGAAGGGTTAATCATAAGTGGGAGGCTTGTCCAAGGAAGGGCAGCACCCAAGCACTGGTCCGCCCACATATCAAATTATCAAAGTAACGAACGTGAATCATATGAGCATGATGAAAACTAACTTGACAACAATTCCCATGTGTCCTCGGGAGCGCTTTGCTTTATATAAGAGTTTGTCCAGGCTTGGCCTTTGTTACAAGAAGGATTGGGCCACCTTGCTGCACCTTAGTTACTTTATTTACGTGTTACCCGTTACAATTTATCTTATTACAAAACTATCTGTTACCAATAATTTCAATGCTTGCAGAGAATACCTTGCTAAAAAACACTTGTCATTTCCTTCCGCTCCTCGTTGGGTTTGACACTTTTACTTATTGAAAGGACTACGATAGATCCCCTATACTTGTGGGTCATCACCAGGTGCCCACAAGACACCAGGGCGCGCCAGCCCCTCCAGGCGCACCTTGGTGGGTGGTGGGCAGCCCAGCCACCTCTGGTGCCCATCTTATGGTATATAAGGTCTTTTGACCTAGAAAAAATAAGTGGAGGACTTTTGGGACGGAGCGCCGCCGTCTCGAGGCAGAACTTGGGCGCCGTCCTCGCGAGGCGGAACTTTGTCAGGAGCACTTTCGCCCTCCGGCGGAGCGACTCCGCCGGGGGAACTTCCCTTCCGGAGGGGGAAATCGAAGGCATCCTCATCACCAACAACCCCCTCATCTTTGGGAGGCCAATCTTCATCAGCATCTTCAACAGCACCATCTCATCTAAAACCCTAGTTCATCTCTCGTGTTCAATATTTGTACCAGAACCTCAGATTGGTACATGTGGGTGACGAGTAGTGTTGATTACATCTTGTGGTTGATGCAATATGGTTTATTTGGTGGAAGATTATATGTTCGGGTCCATTATGCTATTTAATATCCCTATGATCTTGAGCATGAATATTATTTGGGAGTATTTACCTTTGTTCTTGAGGCCACGGGAGAAGTCATGTTGCAAGTAATCATGTGAATTTGATATTCGTCGGATATTTTGATGTTATGTATGTTGTGATTCCCTTAGTGGTGTTATGTGAACATCGGCTACATGACACTTCACCATCTTTGGGCCTAAGGGAATGCATTGTGGAGTAGTTATTATATGATGGATTGCTAGAGTGTCAGAAGCTTAAACCCTAGTTTATGCGATATTCCGTAAGGGACTGATTTGGACCCATATGTTTAATGCTATGGTTAGATTTTATCTTTTCGCAGTTGCGGATGCTTGCAAGGGGGTTAATCATAAGTGGGAGGCTTGTTCAAGTAAGAACAACACCCAAGCACCGGTCCACCCACATATCAAATTATCAAAATAGCGAACACAAATCAAACCAACATGATGAAAGTGACTAGATGAAATTCACGTGTGCCCTCAAGAATGGTTTGCTTATTATAAGAGAATGTTCTAGCCTGTCCTTTGCTATAAAAAGGATTGGGCTACCTTTTTGCACTTATTTACCATTACCGTTACTTGCTTGTTACAAATTATCTTGCTATCAAACTACTTGTTACCGACAATTTCACTGCTTGCAGAAATTACCTCGTTGAAAACTGTTGGGGAACGCAGTAATTTCAAAAAAAATCCTACGCACACGCAAGATCTATCTAGTAGATGCATAGCAACGAGACGGAAGAGTGTTGTCCATGTACCCTCATAGACCGTAAGAGGAAGCGTTATTACAACGCAGTTGATGTAGTCGAATGTCTTCACGGTCCGACTGATCCTAGCACCGAAGATACAGCACCCGCGATCTTCACACGTTCAGCTCGGTGACGTCCCACGAACTCTAGATCCAGCTGAGTGTCGAGGGAGAGTTTCGTCAGCACGACGGCATGATGATGGTGATGATGAAGCTACCGGCGTAGGGCTTCGCCTAAGCACTGCAACGATATGACCGAGGTGGGTTATGGTGGAGGGGGGCACCGCACACGGCTAAACAATGTCAACTTGTGTGTTCTAGGGTGCCCCCTGCCCCCGTATATAAAGGAGCAAGGGGGAGACCGGCCGGCCCTTTGGGCGCCCAGGGAGGGGAGGAATCCTCCTCCTAGTAGGAGTAGGATTCATCCTTCCCTAGTCCTACTAGGAGGGGGAGGAAGGAGTGAGAGAGGGGAATGAAAAAGTGGGGCGCCGCCCCCTCCTAGTCCAATTCAGACTCAAGGGGGAGGGGCACGCGGCCTGCCCTGGCCGCCCCTCTCTCTCTCCACTAAGGCCCATCTAGGCCCATTAGTTCCCCGGGGGGTTTCGGTAACCCTCTGGCACTCCGGTTTTATCCGAAACCACCCGGAACACTTCCGGTGTCCGAATATAGCCATCCACTATATCAATCTTTATTTCTCGACCATTTTGAGACTCCTTGTCATGTCCGTGATCACATCTGGGACTCTGAACTACCTTCGGTATATCAAAAGTTCAAAACACATAAACTCATAATACCGATCGTCATCGAACGTTAAGCGTGCGGACCCTACAGGTTCGAGAACTATGTAGACATGATCAAGACTCATCTCCGGTCAATAACCAATAGCGGAACCTGGATGCTCATATTGGTTCCTACATATTCTATGAAGATCTTCATCGGTCAAACCGCATAACAACATGCATTGTTCCCTTTGTCATTGGTATGTTATTTGCCTGAGATTCGATCGTTGGTATCTCAATACCTTGTTCAATCTCATTACCGGAAAATCTCTTTACTCGTTTCGTAATGCTACATCCCATAACTAACTCATTAGTTACATTGCTTGCAAGGCTTATAGTGATGTGCATTACCGAGAGGGCCCAGAGATACCTCTCCGATAGACGGGGTGACAAATCCTAATCTCAATCTATGCCAACTCAACAAACAACATCGGGCACACCTGTAGAGCATCTTTATAGTCACCCAGTTACTTGTGACATTTGATAGCACACTAAGTGTTCCTCCGGTATTCGAGAGTTGCATAATCTCATAGTCATAGGAACATGTATATGTTATGGAGAAAGCAATAGCAACAAACTAAACGATCATCGTGCTAAGCTAATGGATGGGTCAAGTCAATCACATCATTCTCTAATGATGTGATCCCGTTTATCAAATGACAACTCTTTGTCCATGGCTAGGAAACTTAACCATCTTTGATTAATGAGCTAGTCAAGTAGAGGCATACTAGTGACACTCTGTTTGTCTATGTATTCACACATGTACTAAGTTTCTGGTTAGTACAATTCTAGCATGAATAATAAAAATTTATCATGATATAAGGAAATAGAAATAAAAACTATATTATTTCCTCTAGGGCATATTTCCTTCAGTCTCCCACTTGTACTAGAGTCAATAATCTAGTTCACATCGCCATGTGATTTAACACCAATAGTTCACATCTTTATGTGATTAGTTCACATATCCATGTGACTAATACCCAAAGGGTTTACTAGACTCAATAATCTAGTTCACATCGCTATGTGATTAACACCCAAAGAGTGATCATGTTTTGCTTGTGAGAGAAATTTAGTCAACGGGTCTGCCTGTAACGCCCTAGATATACTTTCCATATTTGTATCCAACTCTTGCCGTCTCCGGCGCTAAGTTATATTTATTTCTCGGGTTTGGGTCTTTGTCTCCGTGTGTTGTTTTCTTTTTCGGGCATCTCTTATCATGTCATCACGTGCATTGCATTTGCATACATGTTCATCTCATGCATTCGAGCATTTTCCCCGTTGTCCGTTTTGCATTCCGGCGTTTCGTTCTCCTCCGGTGGTCATTTCTACCTTTCTTTCTTGTGTGGGGTTTAAACATTTCCGGATTGGACCGAGTCTTGCCAAGCGGCCTTGGTTTACTACCGGTAGACCGCCTGTCAAGTTTCGGGTCATTTGGACTTCGTTTGATACTCCAACGGTTAACCGAGGGACCGAAAAGGCCTCGTGTGTGTTGCAGCCCAACACCCCCCAAATTTGGCCCAAAACCCACCAAACTCTGCTCCAGGTCCTAGAGCGTTCGATCACGATCGTGTGGGCGAAAACCGCACCTCATTTGGACTCTCCTAGCTCCCTCTATGCCTATATATACACCCCTCCGTTTTCGGATCTCTCCCTCTCCCCGAAACCCTAAAAAAAACAGATCTCCTTCCTCCGCCGCCGACGGACGTGTCCGGCCCGCGCCGGACAGCGTCCGCTCCACCCAGCCGCCCGCCTCAGCCAACGCCGCCGCGCCACGTGTCCCGGACGGGCGCCCACATCGCCGCGGTCGCGCCGGCCCGCCCGAGCCCGCGGGGAGCCCGCCTCCTCGTCCGACCGGGCCACTCCCCTCCGCCGCGCCCCGCTTCTTCTCCCTCGTCGCCGGGCCACCGCCGCCTGCGTCGCCGGCGCCCCACCGCCGCCGCGCTCCGGTCGCCGCCCCCCGACCGGCTGCCGCCTCCTCGCCGCGTCTCCGGCCAGATCCGGCCGCGGGAGTGCCGGATCCGGCGACCCCGACCTCCCCGGCCTCTTCCCCGAGCTCCGGCGAGCTCCTGGGCCTCTCCGGCGCAACTCCGGCGAGCAGCTACAGTGTTTCCGGCGAACTCCGTAAACCGCGCCAGATCTGAGATCTAATCCTCTAGGTTGACTTTTCATCCCCGTAACCCTAATTTTTATGCGATGTTTGACTGCTCGTATCCCCGCAACCGTAGATCCGTTTTAGGCGTATGATATATCAAAATCTTCGCCTCGACATGTGCATCATTTCATTCCATTGCATCATTTGCATTTGAGGTCATCTTGATACCCAAAATGCTGTTAGAAGGAGGCTTCGTGAGTTATATTGCAGAACCGTTAGTTCATCATGCACTTTTGTCATTTTTGCTATGTTTAATCCGTGCATGATATGCCTGTGCCCCTTTGGGATGTATTGTGAAGCATTTTGTCTTCTTTCCAGAGGTGCCACCCATGCATTTTTAGGATGTGTGTGTTGTCTTGTGCAAGCTTGCGAAGAGAGGTACCTGAGATTGCAGATTTCAGGGACTTAGTGATTTTCGCTGTCTGGGATATTTTAGTTCATGATGCTATATGTCCAGCTTGTTTCCTAGCGATCCGTGCCTCTTTTGAGGATGATCAGTAAGGGAGTTTTGATATTTATGTCATGCTCTATCCATCCATGTCTTTGTTGGCATTTGTGGAGTGCTCTAGGTTGACTCAATCGAGCTCAACTTTTGCTTCGTTGTTAATCCGGGCAGATCGTCAACTTGTTTGCGATTTAGCCGATGCTACCGTTAGTGTTCCATGCATGCTATGCCTTCGTTCTTGCCATGTGTAGCTAGCACTTTCTGCCTTCTTGCTGGTTATATGCTTTCCTTGCCATGACTTGCACCGTAGAGAGTGCATCGAGCTCGTTTACATGCCTTCGTGAGTTAAATTTCAGCATGTCTCAGTTTTCACTAAGTCTGAAAACTGATTGTGTTCGAGCGATGTTCGTGAGCTCGGTAGAGTATTTTGTGAACCCTTTTGGCCCCAGGTCACTTTGGGTGTTTTATTAAGCTTGATGAGTAGCTTCATGCCATGTTCTTACTTGTCATGTTCAGGTTTTCTATCATGTTGTTTTGCTGCTCCGAAGAGAGCTTCGTGATCTGAAATTTCAGACTAGTGTTGATTTCACTAAGTCTGAAATCTGTTTTGCATTTGCGTTTTAGCCATGCTTGTTTGAACCTCTTAATTGATGAATTTGCCTATGGCTCAGTGCTAGTGTTTTGTCAACCATCTTGTGTACATCACTTCCATGTATTTTGTTTTCATGTTTGGTGGCTGTAGCATGTTCTTTTCGTTGCATTTAGATGCCTACTTGCTGTAAATCGCAGACCGGTGTCATATCTTAAAACGCTTGCCATTTCTAAACCGTAGCTCCGATTCCTATGATCTTTATATCGTTTTCAAGCGATTTCATCCCCTCTA